>NC_057801.1:114645930-114945930 GCF_018294505.1 Triticum aestivum | reverse complement strand
ATAGGATGGGCAATCGAACAAGGCGTGTCAGAGAATCCGGCCCTCCGTGCTGCATGGGCCTGGTTCCGCGAAATGAATGGCGTGTTGGGTCATTGGATAGGATCCACCGTCTTTCAACTGAAGTGTAATCAAGCGCATGATGAACAAATTGAACGCCTGATAAGTATGATAAATACGTTACCTGTTTAGAAAATGTGTCGTTGAGCTTGAGCTATTAGTTTCAACCGATGTCATCTGAACCGGGCCATGTTTTAATTAGTTTGAACATGTGTTATTCGTGGATGTAATGAACTATGTTGAGTTGAGTTATGTATGTGTTTGCGAGATGATCATTCATGACACCTTTGATAGAAGTGGGTTATTGTTCTAACATTCGACAGCAGGGGCAGAAGAGAGGGGAGGAGAGGAGGGGGGCCCTACCGCCACAGCCTCTGGCGGTAGGTTGCAGGATCCTACCGCCCGGGACCATGGCGGTATGGGGTGGAAAGTTTTTGTGACCAGAAAAACGAGCACCCTGGCGGTAGGGTTGACCCTACAGCCATAGCGTCTGGCGGTAGGCTTTACCCTACCGCCATGGCGCTTGTTTTTTTGGTCACAAAAACTTTCCACCCCCTACCGCCATGGTCTCTGGTGGTAGGATTCTGCAACCTACCACCAGAGGTTGTGGCGGTAGAGTCCCCCCTTACCGCCAAGGCTCCAGGTTTTACCGTCATAGTAACTTAGCACCCCCTACCACCAGGGTTTCTGGCGGTAGGGTACTGAAGCCTACCGCCAGGGCCTTGGCGGTAGGGGGGAAAACAGAGTAAAACAGAGCATCTATTCTGCCCCTCTTCTCAGCACAGTTCACAGAAATTACAAACAAACTAAAGTTCATTCATGACACCTTGCAAACATCTCCACACCAAATTCAATACAAATGGCAAATTCATTCACGACAAGTTCACGACACAAATGGGTTCTTGCGTTAGTACTACATACTTCACGACAAGTTCACGATACAAATTTGGCATGGCTTCATCTGGTTACATGACGAGTCTACCGAAGCGAAGGCTTTACTGAATCATACGGGGCCATTTCCCCTTCTTGTCATATGCATCCTCCTCCTCTTGTGCCTTGTGAGCCTTTGCAAGCTTTCTTGCCCTCTCCTCCTCACGAGCAAGCTTCGCTTGGCGTGCCCTCTCCTCCTCGTGTTGCTTCCGCTCCATCCTCTCCTTCTGACGACGCTCTTCCTCCAAGCCTCTTTGTAACCTTTCTTGGAACAGCCGCTGGCGCCTAAGACAATCTGCATATTGGTCCTTTTGGACATCTTCTGGCACTTCATGATCTATCCACGTGAAGTACTTGCATAGAGGAGGCGGTGACTGCATACAAATTTGATGTTAGTGTTGACACACATTTTAGAGTAACATGTTACTTCTCTAGCATACCGGTGGTTGGTCATAGGCATGAGTTGGAAGCGCACGATCATAAGCATAGTTGGGGCATACAAAATATCTCCTTCCTTCCATCCATAACTTCTTTCGGTCGGTGGACACCTTCACCTTGCAAACATCTCCACACCAACATGGCGGAATCTTAACATCTTTCTCCTTCACCTTGTCCAAAGATGCGTCCCCCCACTTGTGCGGCATGTCTTCTTGGTTAGCACATGGTGGCCTCGTCATGGAACCGGATGAAGCCATGCCTACAACAATTAAAGATGTTGAGTCAAAAAATGAACACATTGACATGTAAAGAGGCAAATATATCAACACATGAACATATTAAAAGTAGTACCATTCACATTATTTCAACCATCCAGATTGAGCAACACGTTGATAGGCCTTCCCCTATCAACCCGACGTGTCCTAGAACCACCGGATCCACGACCATGGCCCCCTCCAAGGCGAGTCCTTCCTCCACGGCCACGACCCCCTCCAAGGCGAGTCCTCCCTACACGTGTTTGACTAGTGCCCGTGTTGGTTCTAGGTTTCTTCTTGCATCTCCTAACGTTGTGTCCTGTTTTGTTGCATTCTCCACAATTGTTGGTGTCCGGTGCCTCCATGAAATGACCACTACCAAATTGCTTCATTCTGGTGTAGCCAGTTAGATCATCCAAGTCACTCCTGAACCTCTTCTTTCTTCTTCTTCCCCTCATAGGCACCATGAGTGCGGGATCTGGCACAATGTCTGGGCCTTGATACTCAGGCCACTATGAGGCATCAAGGAAAGGATTAAACCGAGGCACCCACGTGAACCTTGTTCATTCCAATGTGAACTCGTGAAACCGCACCGTTGTGCCATCGGATACGGGCAAGTTTCTCGCCCGTGTTGCTGTCATCAAATGCGAGCAAGGCCATTGATACTTGTGAGGCCTCTCACACTGGCACCAACGGTTTTTGATGTGCACCTCGTAAGCAACTCCACCATAAGACCTACCGTCCCTTGTTGTCCCACCAGGCTCATCAATTTGATAGATCATTTATTTTTCATTATATTTGATCACTTGTTGTTTGGAAGACTTGCGCGCTTGAGCAACAACCAATCATGAACCTTGAATGGATAGTCCATATTTTCTCCAATCCACTTGGCCGTGCTTTTAGAATGCTTTAGGAAGTACTCGTTGAGCTTGATGAAAGTGTACTTGAGTATTGCTGTCACCGGCAAGGAACGGACACCCTTCAACACATTGTTGAAGCATTCCACCATGTTGATTGTCATGTCCCCATACCTCATACCTCCTTCATCATAAGCGCGTGACCACTTTTCTTTATCCGGCTCGTGCCTAAGCAAAAATTCTTTCCCCCCTTTGTTCTTCTCCAAAGCCTTGAGGAGTTTATCATACCGGCTTTGGAATGTATCGGTGTTGAATGCAACACAAACAAGGGCAAGGTCTTTGCCAAACTCTTTGCTCTTGCATGCCCGGTAAAAATTTGCAACAAAGTGTCTCATGCACCAATGGTGTTGAAGCTTGGGAAGACCGGGAATATCAACTTCTATTGCTTTGAGAATCCCATGATGGCGATCCGATATAATGCATACCTCTCACTTACCTATAACCTTGGTTCTCACATGCCCCATGAACCACTCCCAATTATCATCGTGCTCTGAAGGCACCAAGGAAAATGCCACCGGCAACACGTTATCATTTGAAGAGTGGCCATCGCCACCATTAATGTGCCCTTGTATTTGCCGGTCAAGAATGTACCATCTATAGACAAGACCGGTCGACAATACGTGAATGCATCAATGCATTGTCCAAAGCTCCAGAAGGCACAACGAAACCCACCATCAGTTGACTCCACCCGATGGCGCATTCCCGGGTTTCGATGAGCAATGACTGCCAACATCTTGGGCAGAATGTTATATGTGGCCTCATAATCATCATGCAACATCCTAATAGCGTTTGCCTTCACCATCCATGCCTTCCCATACTTGGCCGGGTATCTGAATAGTTCCTCAATCGAAGACATAAGAAACTTGACCTTCACGGTTGGATCATGTGCTATTTGATTCAACAATTTGTATCCTAGATACTCAGACGTGAGTTGATGGTGTCCTTGGCTTCGGTCCGCCTTGTCTGGGGGTACACATGTGTGAGTGCCAACATGACTCTTCAACACCCATTGCCCGGTTTCTTTGATTTTTCTACCGCGGACCATCCATTTGCAACCTTCTTGGTCACATTTCACTGTGTACCGAACTTTTTGATTTGAATGACCAACAACAAACGGCCTATGGTTCCTAATGGCACAGTCATACAGCCATATCTTGAACTCTACCAAAGTACCAAACTTGATGCCTTTCTTCAAATGTGCATTCTCATCCTCATTTTCTGGCCGAGGATCACTGAATTTGGGGCACGGTGTTGGCTCAGACAACCTGAATCTCAGCCCACCGTCAACAACTACATTGTCCGCAAGACTCACATCCCTGAATAACGGCGGCCCTCTCTCCTTGCCGGTCACCTTCATGTAGATTTCATTTTCTTGCGCAGTCAAGCCATCCTCATCCAATTCTTCCTCCGGACCCTCGTCATCCGAGTTATATCCACACATACGGTTATAAGGGAGGGTATGGTCCATGTCTTGTTGCTGCACAATGACATCCAAGTTACCAATTGGATTGTAATGGATCTCTTCATTCTCCGCGTAAGCATCCTCTTGAGCAACAATAGCACCATCATGAACATGACCACTAGCACCTTCTTCAACATGAGGAATAGAATCATGACAGATTACTATGGCGCTAGCATTGATATGATCTTCATTGGGTTGGCTAGAACAATTGGGGATATACACCTCGGCACTATCATCATTTATTGGGGAGGATACATTACGGTTGAGGTCAATTTGCAAGGGAGGAGGAGGATCAACCTTTGTGGGAAAGATCTCAAGAGACTTGTCTTCTGATGCGTCTACTTTTTCCTTGTATACATTCCAATGCAATTGGGAGGTGATGGGCATACTATTTAATCGGGACTTTACTCCCAATCCAACATCATACCTTCCAATAAGCTTAACCTTGGCATTTGGGTCATTCCAATGTAACACGCTTCTCACTTTAACTACAAGATCATCAAAGCTTGGACTTGTGTCAAAAACCATAGCCTCTTCCCCTTCATCGTCATTTCCAAGCATAAATGTTGTCTTGTCCAAATAATGAACATTTACGAGCTTATGCATCTAAGAAATTAGAAACAATATAATCAATCCACATATGTCATCCAACCAACTCAAATGGACAAATTAACTAAATTTTGCACAAAACAGACAAATAACTACTATTCATACTCAAGTTAACCTAACCATTAACCCTAACCCTAACCATAACCCCCAAAATAACAACTATAACCCTAACCCCCAACATAACCACCATAACCCTAATACTAACACTAACACTAACCCTAGCCATAAATGCATCATAAATGCACACAACAAGATCAACACCTAGGGTTTGCAATAAGTTCACAAAATCCACGCAAAATAAAGATTTCAACTAATCAAAATGAGTGCAAATGGGGGAGGTACCTTGGGTGATGAAAATGCTCCGGATCCAACGGTGAAATCTCAAGCAAATGGAGGGGATCTAGGGGGCGTTTGTGAGGGGGAGAGAGGGGGGAGAGGGGCTAAGCACGGGGAAGAAGGTGAGTGGGGAAGAAGAGTGGTGGTGGGGCCCACAAACCAGCCCCTCCCCACCTTATCCAAATATCCAGGACCCTACCGTCAGAGGATCTGGCGGTAGGCTTCAGTACCCTACCGCCAGGGTCTCTGGCGGTAGGACCTTTTCCACGTCAGCACGCGCCGACGGCCGTCAGTCGCTGTCAAAGGACCTACCGCCAGAGCCGATGATGGTAGGACATGCAAGCCTACCGCCAAGCCCCATAGCGGTAGGCAAAAGGGTCAGATCCCGAAATATTTTCAAACATGGGCCAGATCCTGAAATTGTAAGCAAAAATGGTCAAAACACGAAATTTAGCCGCGACCGCACTAGTTCTCTTTCCATTGTCCGTCTGAGCCATACACGGACAGCCAACTCCCTCGGCCCGGTGCTCTTGTCCTGGCGCTGGCTGAGGGAGTCCTGGATAAGGGGGTATCCGGACAGCCAGACTATATACTTTGGCTGGACTGTTGGACTATGAAGATACAAGATAGAAGACTTCGTCCCGTGTCCGGATGGGACTCTCATTGGCGTGGAAGGCAAGCTTGGCGATCCGGATGTAGATCTCCTCCTCTGTAAACCGACTCTATGTAACCCTAGCCCCCTCCGGTCTCTATATAAACCGGAGGGTTTAGTCCGTAGGACGGAGAACGATCATCATCAACAATCATACCATAGGCTAGCTTCTAGGGTTTAGCCTCTCTGATCTCGTGGTAGATCAACTCTTGTAATACTCATATCAGCAAGATCAATCAAGCAGGAAGTAGGGTATTACCTCCATCGAGAGGGCCCGAACCTGGGTAAACATCATGTCCCCAGTCTCCTGTTACCATTAGCCTTAGACGCACAGTTCGGGACCCCCTACCCGAGATCCGCCGGTTTTGACACCGACATTGGTGCTTTCATTGAGAGTTCTTCTGTGTCGTTGCTGCAAGGCTAGATGGCTTCTCCAGCCTTCAACCACGCTGTCCTAGGTGAGA
This sequence comes from Triticum aestivum, assembly GCF_018294505.1. Classification (NCBI taxonomy): domain Eukaryota; kingdom Viridiplantae; phylum Streptophyta; class Magnoliopsida; order Poales; family Poaceae; genus Triticum; species Triticum aestivum. The sequence goes on along the minus strand of NC_057801.1, from coordinate 114,939,811 downwards.
CTTTTCTCCCTGGATAGATTTTCGTGTTCGGCGGCTTCGCACCACGGGCCAATTTGCTTGGGCATCTGGAGTAGATCGATAGCTATGCCCCGACCATCATGTCTGGTTTGGAAACCTAAAGTACACCACCGACATCCGCGGAGACTTGATCTTCGATGGATTCGGGCCGGTGTCAGGAGCGCCGAACAATCACGACATGCACGACCTAGATCGGCAGCCAGACAGTATTCGGAACATCGCACCTGCTACCGCTCCGGACTTCATTCCAGAGGGGGTCGTGCCTTCCAACGACGGGTGGATGAACCCCGCCTCAGAGGCCACACACTCCTCGGCGTTGGAGCCAAACACAGACTCCTCTCCTAAGGGGATCTGTGTCTCCGGACCCCCGGACTCACCTCCAGCCATATGCTCTGGGCCGCGCACGTCCGTGCCCATTAAATCTAACTGGGCTCCAGTCATGGAGTTCACCGCCGCGGATATTTTTCAGCACTCACCCTTAGGAGACGTGCTAGATTCTTTAAGGTCTCTCTCTCTGTCAAGAGACTCCTGGCTGAACTATGTCCGGCTCGAGTGGGAAGCTAGCGATGAAGAAATTCGCTGCCCACCCACCACCCACTTAATAGCCACGGTCGATGACTTGACTGATGAGGATACAGACCTGGGGTAGGGTCATAGGCCTGACCTACACGCCCTACCCAAGGTCACTACCCCAGAAGATGAGAGGAGCAATAATCCACTCGACGATGCAATCACTCGACCAGAATTCTCTACCTTCACTCGACCATATGGGAACCACTCAACTACGTCGAATACCAGGAGTCGATAGGACGTACAACGGCTGGATATTCACTCCTTAGTCTTGAGCATTAAGAGTACTTAATGCTGGCGTTACCAGTAACGCCCCTTACTTTATGTACATTAGTTCCCTTGTAATGGAGGCGGGCTGGGGTCCTGGCGCACTCTATATAAGCCACCCCCTCCTCTGGCATAAGGGTTCGCACCCTCTGTAATTCAACACACATAATCCAATGGACCGCCTCCGGGCACCAAGACGTAGGGCTATTACTTCCTCCGAGAAGGGCCTGAACTCATAAATCTTGTGTGTACATCTTCACCATAGCTAAGATCTTGCCTCTCCGTACCTACCCCCCTTTCTACTATCAACCTTAGAACCACGACAGTTGGCGCCCACCTTGGGGCAGGTGTCTTAGTGACTTGTTGGTGAAGTTGCAAGTTTTTCCGATCACCATCATCATGGTTTCCGGCGGCGGATTGGCTGAGGGCCGCGAGATCCATCTCGGCGCGCTCGTTTTCGTTGCCAACGACTCCACATGGCTCCAAGAAGCTCCCCTGGACACTGAGGCGCTCCTCGTCCAAGGGGCGACGCACTTCTGCGCGTGCATTCACGACGTTCTTCTCCGGCAGCCGTTGACTCAATATCAGTCGACTCCAATGGTGTTTTCCCTCCCCGCTGTCCGCCGCCGCAAGCGGTCCGGTTGATCGCGGCTTCAGCGGTGGGTGAAACACGTGGTGTCTCGGCAGTCGACCACCCACCAAGTCGCGGCAAGCGAGCCCGACGAGACTCTCCATGGCCCGTTCGATCTGTCAACTGGCTCCACGGAGACCGCATCCGAGTGCGATAGCAGCGATTCTGCAGCCGAAGTCTTGATGGTCGATGGGCCTCATAGCCCACCTGGTTTCCGCCGCAAGGGCGGTGGAGATGGAGGCGCCGATCCGTCGCACGTCCACGAGGAATACCGACTCGAGCCCCTCTCTTCTCAGCAGAGGGAAGAACTTTGTCGCCGCAACATGGATGCACTCCACACGCCCATCGTTAGAGAAACCCCCGAGGCTCCAGCCTTGGAGGAGGTGCGCTTAGCTAATCTGGCTGAGCGCACTCGACTGGATAACCTCCAGCGGGCTCTCGACGAGTGCGCTCAGGAGTGGATCCATGAGTCCAGTCGACGACAACTTTTTCCGCCTCCACCTAAGGTATACCGCACTCCGATTCAAAATCTCATAACTGCAGCCCGCATAGCAGAGTCGATCCAACCTTCCCAGTCGGAAGCTGGCAGAGGGTTGATGCAAATCTGGGCCGTGCTCAGGGCGGCAGGAGAGCAGAATACAATAGTATCTCAGTCGCGGAACAGGATTCACAGCAGATCCGTTGCAGCGGACACAGTTCAGTCGGCTCGCAGCCCCAGATCACCTCCGCGGCATGAAGGGCGTGGGCAATATGATCATCCACTTGACCGTGACAATCACCGTCGAGGACCCATGCCTCCCCCGAGGAGTGCGTCGTATGTGCCTCGGCGGAACGATGACAGGCGCCGTCATAGTGGTGAGCGTGGAGCTTCAGTCGACCCAAGGGAACCGGGCTTTGATGTGAGATCTATCCTCGTTCAAGGCCTAGTCGACCGAAACAGGGCGCACAGAGAAGACCCAGGCAGAGACCGTCCAAGTGGCAGCCAAGTGCATGTTTCTAGTCCCGAGTGTTTTAGCAGAGCCATCAGAGGAGCAGTGATTCCTCCCAACTTCAGGTTGGTGTCCAGGGTCAGTAAGTTCACTGGCGAATCCAAGCCGGAAACTTGGCTTGAAGATTATCGAGTGGCTGTGCAGATTGGGGGCGGCAATGATGAGGTAGCGATGAAGCATCTCCCTCTTATGTTGGAAGGATCGGCCCGAGCGTGGCTAACTCAGTTGACTCCAGGTAGTATTCACAGTTGGGAAGAGCTATTCCGAGTGTTCGTGAGAACTTTCGAGGGCACGTGCAAGCGACCAGCAGGTTTGCCCGAGCTGCAGCATTGTGTGCAGAAGCCGAATGAGACTTTGAGGGAGTTCATCCAGAGATGGTCCACTTTGCATCACACCGTCGAGAATGTTTCAGAGCATCAACCTGTATGTGCTTTCAAGGAAGGCGTCAAATAAAGGGAGTTGGTCTTGAAATTCGGTCGAACTGGAGATATGACTCTGGCTCGAATGATGGAGATAGCCACCCGGTACACTAACGGAGAAGAAGAGGATTGACTCCGTAGCGGGAAGAGCAAACCAGTCGGCCAAGAGGCCGGTGGAGGTAACTCCAGTCAGAAGCAGAAGCATAAAGCCGAGCTAGCAGCACCTGGAGAGATCGCAGCAGTGAATCAAGGAAAGTTTAAGGGAAAACCTAAGGGGCCCTGGCCCCCTAAGAAGGTGAAGGATAAAGAAGGGAATGATGTGCTGGATTTGCCATGCCACATCCACACAAAGAAAGATGAGGAAGGTAATCTGATTTACCCGAAGCATACCACTCGGCAATGTCGACTCCTAATCCAGCAGTTCCGAGAGAAACCGCCCAATGAGAAGGAGAATGAGTCGGACAAAGACAAGTATGAAGAGGAAGATGATGGTTATCCCAAAGTCAATTCCACTCTGATGATTTTTGCTGATGTTGAAAGCAAGAGTCGATTGAAGGTCATCAACAGAGAAGTGAACATGGTCGCCCCTGCGGAGAAGACCACCTATCTGAGATGGTCTCCGACAACCATCACATTCGACCAGTCGAACCATCCCGCTCATGTGGCCACCCCTGGGAGGCAAGCACTGGTGGTCGACCCTGTGGTTGGGGGCACTCGACTGACCAAAGTACTGTTGGATGGTGGCAGTGGCCTAAACATCCTTTACGCTGAAACCTTGAAGGGGATGGGCATTCCGATGTCCAAACTTAGCGAGAGCAACATGAGTTTCCATGGTGTTATCCCTGGGAAGAGAGCCAAATCACTCGGCCAGATCACCCTCGACGTGGTTTTCTGTGATTCCAAGCATTACTATAAGGAGAAGTTGACATTTGAAGTCGTGGATTTCTAGAGTGCCTATCATGCCATTTTGGGTAGGCCAGCCTATGCACGCTTTATGGCTCGACCATGTTATGTGTACCTCAAACTGAAGATGCCTGGATCCAAAGGTGTGATCACAGTAACTGGCAATCGGCAGAAGGTAGAGGAATGCTTTCAGAAAGGTTCCAAGATCGTCGACGCTCAGATGGCAGCGGTCGAATTGAAAGAGTATCAGAAGAGTGTAGATCCGAGTGATTTGCTCGAGCTAAGAAGCCCGCTACAGACTCTGCATTTCAGTCGACTGGTGAAACGAAGCCGATTCATATTCACCCGACCGATCCCAACGCTGCGCCGACCCATATTTCAATGACGCTCGACAGCAAATAGGAAGAAGCGCTCATCCAGTTCCTCCATGAGAACTGGGACATCTTCACATGGAAACCCTCTGACATGCCAGGTGTACCTAGGGGACTGGCTGAGCACCGTTTGCATGTCGACCCCAAGGTAAAACCCGTCAAAGAGCACCTTCGGCAGTCCGCCATGCAGAAGAGGAAAGCAATTGGCGAAGAAGTGGCTCGACTGTTGGCAGCAGAGTTCGTCCGTGAAATCTACCACTCCGAGTGGTTAGCCAATGTATTCATGGTTCCTAAGAAGGATAATTCACTTCGTATGTGCATTGATTTCAAGCATATCAATTGGGCCTGCCCGAAAGATCACTTCCCTCTTCCTCGCATCGATCAGATTGTTGACTCGACTGCGGGGTGCGAGCGCTTGTCTTTCCTAGATGCGTATTCCAGATACCATCAGATCCGACTGTATGGTCCCGATGAAATAAAAACAGCCTTCATCACCCCATTCAGGTGCTTTTACTATGTTACCATGCCTTTTAGTTTGAAAAACGCCGGAGCCACATTCATGAGAATGATTTAGAGGTGCCTGCTCACTCAAATCAGTCGGAATGTGGAAGCGTACATAGATGACATTGTGGCCAAGTCTCGTAAAGGTTCCAACCTATTGACTGACCTTGCAGAAACCTTTGCCAACTTGAGGAGGTACGATATCAAGCTTAATCCGTCAAAATGCACGTTCGGAGTTCCAGGAGGAAAGTTACTCGGTTTTCTCATTTCTGAACGAGGGATCGACGCCAATCTAGAAAAAGTTGATACCATCATCCGAATGAAATGCCCCGTGCGAGTGCCTGACGTTCAGAAGCTGACTGGTTGTCTGGCCGCCTTGAGTCGATTCATTTCTCGTCTCGGTGAAAAGGCCTTGCCTCTTTACTGACTGATGAAGAAGTCTGATAAGTTCGAGTGGACTGATGAAGCTGATGCAGCGTTTGCAGAGCTCAAAACCCTGCTTTCCACCCAACCGGTGCTCGCTGCGCCAATCAGCAAAGAGCCTTTACTGCTTTACATTGCAGCCACTGGACAAGTTGTCAGCACAGTACTCACGGTCGAGCGAGAAGAAGAAGGAAAAGCTTACAAGGTTCAACGCCCGGTCTATTATCTCTCTGAAGTTTTGACTCCATCCAAGCAACGATACCCACATTATCAGAAGCTTGTCTATGGAATATACATGACCATGAAGAAAGTCGCGCACTATTTCTCTAACCACTCCATTACAGTCGTCAGCGACGCGCCACTATCTGAAATTCAACAGAGACGCAACTGGTCGAGTGGCAAAATGCGCGATTGAACTCCTTCCATTAGATATCAAGTTCGAGGCAAAGAAGGCCATCAAGCCCCAAGCAATTGCAGATTTCCTTGCCGAGTGGATTGAGCAGCAATTGCCGACTCAAGTTCACTCAAAGCATTGGACTATGTTCTTTGATGGCTCCAAGATGCTGAATGGTTCAGGCGTTGGAGTAGTTTTGGTATCCCCCCGCGGAGACAGGCTCAGTTATGTTCTCCAAATTCATTTTGATTCCTCCAATAACGAAGCCGAATACGAAGCTGTCACATCCCAAGCTTCTGGTGCTGTCTAGTGTTTGCATTTTGTTGCATCATGTTTAAATTTTATTTAAGTTGAATTGGGGATGACAGAACCCCCAGCACCCCCCCTCCTTAGCAACTAGGGTTTACTAAAATCTTTTTCAATGAACCCAAAATGCCCTTCATAAATGTTCATCATTTTTGTTTTGGTCCAGAACCTCTGCCAAAAATGGTGCACATTTTCTAGGTCACTCTGGATTTTTGAATTAATCCATTAAGTATTTGCATTTGGGCATTTAATTCCTATAAATATTTTAATTGCCCAAATAATATTGATAATGGTTGGGGGCTGTTAGAAATAATTTCATAAGTGCCCACAATTATTTTCAGCATTTATTCAAATGGTTTAGTATTTTTACTAAATCAAAACAAAACAGAAAAAAAATAGAAAACTGAAACAAACAATAAAGAGAGGGAGAGAAGGCCACCAGGCCACCTACCTAACCTACCTGGCGCCACCAACCGGCCCAGCACTGCAGCTGGCCGGCCCAGCCCACCACCACCTCCTCCCTGTCGCCTTCCTCCTCGTGCCAGTAGGCAGAGGAGGGACACCACGACGCCGCCGAGCTCGCCAGGCCACCACCCTGCCTGGCTGCCTCCTCCTCTCCCTGGGCGTCTCCCGCAGCTCCACGCGCTCCCCAGGCCTCTCACTCTCTCCCCGAGCTCCTCTCCTCCTCTGGCTCTCTCGCACGCAACCACCGAACACACCCGCCGCCGCCAACGAGCACCACCGCGGCCACCATCCACCCCGTGCCTCTCCGATGAGTCCAGAGGAACCGCCATCGTCTTCTGCGTCTTCTACACCAACCCATTCGACCGCGGGAGCCCTGTAGCGTCTTCCCAGAGCTCGTCCCCAACCTTCGGCCGCCGGCGAACTTTCAGGGATTCGCGAGCTCCAGCCCCTCCCCGGCCTCGCCGTTGCCTCTACCGGATCCGCTGTGAGCTCCTCTTCCATTCCCCCTCCTCCCCGCGCTTGTTCCCGCACTCTAGCCGCCCTTTTCACCGGGGGCCGCAAGCTCCTCGCCGCCGGCGATGACGCAGACGAGGCCAAAGCCACCGTAGCTAACTCCCGAGCACGGCAACATGCTCCACACCTCACCAGGAGCCTAACACACACACCAGCTCCCCCTCCCGTGCCCCTAGCGCCAACCCCGACCTCGCCCGTACTCCGGCCGCCGCCACGAGCTCGACTCCGGTGAGCTCACTCCACTGCAGCCTCTCTCGCTTGCTCCAATGGATGCGCGAGAGTGCCAGCTCTCTGTAGGTGGTCTCGGCCGCTAATTTGGTCGCCGAAGGACAAAACCCGCACCCCTCCGCCGTCTCTGGCTCTGCGGGCGACGAGCCGCGGGTCAACTCCGGTGAGTTGACCCGAGTTTGGCCATGGTTTGACCTTCCCCGTGTGTCACTGACGTGTGGGCCACCCCCTGACATTTTTAGTTAGTATTAGTTTAACACTAATTAACCTAGGTTAGTTAGCTGATTAGTCGCTGACTAGTGGGCCCCGGCCCCACAAACAATTTAGTTAGAATTAACTTAAGGCTAATTAACTTGGTTAATTAGTTGTGCCACTGACCAGTGGACCTCGCTGGTCAGGTTTGACCCGGACCAGCCCCTGTTGACCTGCTGACATCATGCCAACGTCATGCTGACGCAGTAAACCCTTTTCTGGATTTTAAATAAATCTAAACGATTTATTTATTTCAGAAAATAGCTAAAACTTCTAAAAATCATAGTAATTCAACCGTGACTCCAAATCAAACAAATTATATATGAAAAATTATCAGAAAAATTCAAGGAATCCATCTGTACCATTTTCATGCATGTTTGAACAATGTTTGTCCTCTGTTTTGGACAAAACAAATAAATGGCATTTAAACTCTCACATATGGAGTTTGAATTTGAATCTTGTATTCAAACCAACCCCATTTAACTTGTTGCTAGATTCATTAGCCCAAAACACATTCATATTGCCATGTCATAGCATGCATCATATTGTGCATTGCATAGATCGTGTTTCTTCTGTGTTTGCCGGTGTTGTTCCCCCTCGGTAGACGCTGTACCGACGATGTGATCGTTGACACTGATGAAGACTCAATGCTATCTTCAGAAGTGCCAGGCAAGCAAAGCCCCCTTGTTCATTCTGATACAACCCACTCTCTCGCTCCTGCTCACTTTTACTACATTAGGACAACATCGACTCATTTGTTACTTGCTGCAGTAGTTGAACCCCTTTATCCTCTGCATGACCTGTCATTGCCACAGTAAATAGATGAAACCCACTAGTATGAGTAGGAGTTGTTTGAGCCCTGTTGTGCCTACTCATTCATGTTTGTTTGTCATGCCTGCTACTGCTTAGAGTTGAGTTAGGTCTGATTCATCGGGGATGAATCAGAGGTGTGTGAACATGTCCTACTGTGTGTGAGCTAAGTGTGTGAACACGATTTGGTAAAAGGTAACGGTGAGAGGCCATGTAGGAGTACATGGTGGGTTGTCTCATTAAAGCCGTCCTTAGGAACTGAGTTCTGTGTTTGTGATCCATGACTCAGCTACTACCATGCATTGGGCCCTGAAATATGACCCCGCTTGACTTCTTATTCACCCTTGTCCTCTGTCCAGGAGTTGCAAGTAGTTTCTGGTGTTTGTAGGTTTTGTGTTGGAGGCCGTGGGCAGCGCTGACCCGAGGGGTGGGCTGTGATGCGGTAGATACCCCGTGGCACGGTGTACCGGATACCCGTTAGGTATCTCGGGAACCCTGCACACATCGTTTGGGGCTGTGAGCGAAACTCCGGCTGGATCTCCTCATGGATGGAACCCGAATAGGCGATAAACCTGGACTAGAGACTTGAGTGTTTAGGTAGGTCGTGGTCTACACCCACGTCGGCTTTCGCTTGAAGTCTGCCGAGCACATGTCGTGTGCAAACGCTAAGTGGTGGAAACTTGTATGAGGAAGTACACCCCTGCAGGGTTAACATCATCTATTCGAATAGCCGTGTCCGCAGTAAAGGACTTCTGGGTTGCTTATATCAGTTCATAGATAAGTGAAAGTGGACACTCTAAAATACGCAAGATAAGCGTGAGTGCTATGGATGGCGTTCTCGTAGGGAGACGGGAGCGGATCCATAGTGGTGTATTGATATGGTGAATATGTGGACTCGTGTGCGCCACCTCAAAAGAGTTACTTGCAGTCGTAGTTCAGGATAGCCACCGAGTCAAAGCTGGCTTGCTGCAGTTAAACCCCCACCATCCCTTTGTTGATAATGATGCATATGTAGTTAGTTCTGATGTAAGTCTTACTGGGTACATTTGTACTCACGTTTGCCTATTTTATGTTTTTGCAGAGAGACTTCGGTCTCGCTAGTAGTTCCACGTGGACTTCGATGTTTAGCTTGTTACCTCAGCTACGATCTTGTGCCCTCGGCATGATCTGGTAGATAGTCAGGCTTCTCAGCCTTTTTCATTTATAGATGCCTGTACTCAGACATGATAGCTTCCGCTTGTGTTTTGACTTGTATGCTCTGAATGTTGGGTCATGAGACCCCTGTTTGTAATATTCCGCTCCTCGGAGCCTAATGAACAAATACTTGAGTCGTAGAGTCATGTTGTGATGCCATGTTGTACTTGCACATATCGAGCATATTGTGTGTATGTTATTGAAATGCTTGGTATGTGTGGGATCTGACTATCTAGTTGTTTATCCTTAGTAGCCCCTCTTACCGGGAAATGTCTCCTAGTGTTTCCACCGAGCCAGGGTAGCTTGCTACTGCTCCGGAACACTTAGGCTGGCCGGCATGTGTCCTTCTTCGTTCCTGTGTCTGTCCCTTCGGGGAAATGTCACGCGATGGATACCAGAGTCCTGTTAGCCCGCTACAGCCCGGTTCACCGGAGTCCTGCTAGCCCAGTGCTACAGCCTGGATTCACTCGCTGATGACCGACACGTTCGATGCTGGATCATGGATGCCTGTCCCTGTAAGTTTGTGCCACTTTGGGTTTACGACTAGCCATGTCAGCCCGGGCTCCTTATCATATGGATGCTAGCGACACTATCATATACGTGAGCCAAAAGGCGCAAACGGTCCCGGGCCAGGTAAGGTGGCACCCGTGGGAATACCGTGCGTGAGGCCGCAAAGTGATATGAGGTGTTACATGCTAGATCGATGTGGCATTGAGTCGGGGTCCTGACAGCTTTAGTATCAGAGCTTGACTGCCTGTAGGATTACCAAGCCAAACTGGTCGAAGTTGAGTCTAGAAATTCTTTAGTTATATAAGGGAATTGATTGTGGGATGGAACGTAAGGCTCTTTTTACTCCTTATACCTTATGCCCTTCTGATCTGAGTCATCTTATCTTTCCTACGGGGTTAAGGAACTAGGCTTTCTCTTCTTTCTATCAGGATCACGTGTTACTAATCCGTAGACTTATAAGATTGTTGGATTTAAGCTTGAGTTCAGTTCCTACGACTTATGTACGTTAACTGTTGATCTCGAAACCTTGATATTGTGCTTCCGAGTGGTTATGCCACCATTTTTGTAGCATGTCTCAAATCTTTTTGAGCATTTATAGCCGTTATGCTGTCCGAGTCATCCCAGGTTTCTAAACAGTCTGATGCATTTGCAAATCCCTTCTTCCCGTTCCCGATGTCCTTTTGGTCAGATTAATCACACAAATTAGTGAGTTGAGGTACTTTATTGCCTCGACATATATGTTGGAGTTAATAATTATGACCCTAAGTGCTTAGGGGATCATCTAGTGGTCTAGCCATGATCTGTGTTTCCAGTGTGATGATTCTGGCCGTCATTATCGAAAGCATCCCGTGATGCCATTTAGTTAGTAGGCATTCTATTTCTGGGTTCTGAACCCGAGATTCACCTCATTTACCTCATGTTGATAGTGTTGCTAGTTCCTTTAGGAAATTAGTAACTTTTGCATTAGTCCTCGAGGTCCATGGTATTTTTCTTCTTTCAAATACTATGAACCACTTATGGCAGTAGTTTGTTGGATCAAAAGATCATAACAGGAGTGCTCTCGATGGGTTCTCTATTCTATATTGCAACTCTGCTAGTTCAACTTTTCTGCATGGGTTATCCGGAAAATTTTTGTTGAACTTGGTTCAACATACTAATCTATGCATCCACAACTCAGAAAATTGTATGTTCTTTGAGTTGTCCCTCTTAGTTGTCTTCTAACCCTGGTCTATCATTTGATAGTCAAGAGTATGCGTGCATTCCTATTACTCTTGTGGTCCGTCAAGCCATTCTATTCCGGAATGACTAGGAGAAACAAACTCCAGTACCTTGTCCATTTCCAGGATTGGGTCAAAGCAGTCGTACTCCGCAGATCAAATTGCTAATCTTGCTTTTGCTCTGTTCTACCTTGGAGTATTACCATCTTTATATCAAGAATGTCATGGGAATTGCACACCATCCTATGAACTCTTGGTACAGTGATACTTCTTGCCATCATTGTTCATTCCTCGGTTCCTGTGTTATTGTAACCGGAATGCCGACAAGTGAATCGTGGTGTGTGAAATCAATACTGCTAGCAACTCCGTTGCTTGGTAGTTAAATGGACGATAACCTCATTCTTAGCGTGTTGATTATTGAATCGTCACCCTAAGGTTGATTGTGCTACCTAGTCCTTATTTCCGGTGCGCCCCTCGATCAATGAGTTAGGATTGTGCCGATCCCTTGTTCTTGTGATCATATCGTCCTGTCATGGAAAGCAAGATTGTTCTCGATCTTAGTAACATATCGGTGGTTCGTGATTTTCCGAATATCTTCTCGAAAGTATCACCAGGTTGTCACCTGACTGTTATGTTGAGCTCGTGATCAAGTTGGTTTATCCTGTAAACCACCCTTTCTCCAAGAATCTGTGTTGGATACCCCTGAGCTAGTTTGTTAAGCCAAACAACAACTTGGGGAGTTGGAAGATAAAAGCTTACCTGACTTAGTTCATTTCAAAGGGATATCCTTTGTATGTGTGTGTTGAAGAAAGTTGATATTTCATCGACTGACCCTCGTGATCAGTTAATGGACCTATCATCTTGTCCAACCTTTGATTTGGGTGTGGGCTATCCTCAAATCAAGTCAGAACCAACGATGTTCATAATGTTGTCTTACTCGTGGTTTTTCCTCGAGCATACACCATTATATTCTTTGGTCCGACCAATACTATCACCTTGTTCACATAATGGCGGAATTCCAGTGATATGGAAATTCTGATGAGTTGTTGTTGAGCCCATCAGCAACATTTTATCTCCTCCATAATTTATGATGAACATCAGGCTAGCGTTGGAAACTTGTGTAAGCATTATCTTCATGTTCCGCTCATGAGGTATATGTTCGGATGAAAGGAGTGACTTCCTCTTATACACGTGCATTTGGTGAAAGTTGCCGCCGTGAATTTGAGAAAGTTAGTGTTGTTTCCTTTGGAATCATCCCAAATCAGTCATGCATACGTGCGAAGTATTCTGTGGTTCGGAGACTTGCAACCTCCATTCTATATGTGTCCCTAGCACACCAAGCCACTGATTGATTTGTTCAAGGTTAATAAGTTCTAAGTGCTAGTCCCGAAGGTACCAGACAGATTTGTACAAAACTTCGATATCCTCGCTGATGGTTCCCCCTCCTGAACTCGGTAGTGTTTTATTATAAGACTACTTTGTGGTCATGCTTGTCTTGGACAACATGTTCACATGTTGTAGCAGAACCAGCTCATGTTTTGGAGCTTGCTATCGTAGTTCATTTCCCGAGAATCTTGCAACGTCATCTCGTCGATTTGTGTTGCAAACTTTCATTTTTCTTCCTAGACTCGATGAGTCTGGAATATCCTGACACCAACCAGATCTGAATCTCAGGCAGATGTGATGGTTGGAACATTTCCCAAGAACTATAATATTGGTCTCGCGATAACCGGTAAAGTGGATGTCGTGGCCAACACACCCCGCCGGAAGACCTATTGTTGTAGTTTCTTGATTGAAGAAGTTGGCCACCTCCCCATAAGAATCTCGTAGAACTTATTCTAGTAGTTGTTCCTTATGGATTTTTGTGTTTCCGAAGTCCGACCTTTACTTGATGTTCTAGATACCAGACCATTTCAATGAATGGGATACGCTAGTACATCAAGGAGAACATTAGAAGCGGAGTGCTAACTGTCTCTCGGTCGATCATCCAGATTTTATTTCCTTGGCCCCGCCAAGGGTGAAATCTGAGAAAGTGTTATCTTCCTTTGCATCTGCATCATCCATCATCATTCATCATGGTAGCAAGTTGTGTTGCCAGGATCCTTGACACGGATATTGGTAAAATCTTGATGATTATGGAAATGCTCAAGTTCTTGAGAGCACATGCAAGTGCTAGGTTTGATCGTCGGCATTAACTGTATAGTGCTCTCAGTTTCCTCGGCAATGCTATGACCTTTTCAAACAGTGAATTCACTCTCTATTGTTGGGTTCTTCCCCAGTTACCAGAATCATTCCCAGCATTTGCATTTTGTTCCCAGCTTGCACCGCCAATGTGCCATTCTACCATGGGTCTCTTCCATTTCCGGTGGTAAGCAAATTCATCCATTACGTTGTCTTCAACAAGGTAATCCACATCATCCAAGTCCGAGTATGCCATTCTACCGACCCCCTCCAAACGATCGCTCGAGAATTGCCTTAGGCCGGTTTAAAGAGTTTCAATGATCTCTGAATCAAAGGTAATTCTTTTTGCCACTTAAGGGGATATATCTACGAGTCACCATCCCTAAGGTGCCTCGTTGTGGTATCATGGCAACTCAACTCCTCGCTACGTTGACAATCGTTTACCACCTTTTTAAGTGTGGAATTGTAGTCTACCTGGTAAACCTCCGTCATTTGTTCCACTCCTTTCCGCTAGAGGTGTGCTTCGTCTCTCAGCTCAAGAGATGTTGCTATGTCTCATCCCGTGAGTTAATCCTGAGTTGTTCGACCTTTGAGAAGATCGATCCTTCTAGAGTTTTCTTTCTCCTCTCGTTGTCATGACGGTTGGAGTTCTCGGAGCAAGACATCAAGATAATGATGGTGATCAAATCAACACTGTTATGGAGTGCACCCTGGATCGTGAAGATTATGTTAGTTGGCGTTTTCCCTTCGTCTTACCCTACGCTTGAATCTCGGGTCGAGATTCTTGTTTAGTGGGGGTGAGTTGTCACATCCCTAGCTTCTGGTGCTGTCTAGTGTTTGCATTTTGTTGCATCATGTTTAAATTTTATTTAAGTTGAATTGGGGATGACAGAACCCCCAGCACCCCCCTCCTTAGCAACTAGGGTTTACTAAAATCTTTTTCAATGAACCCAAAATGCCCTTCATAAATGTTCATCATTTTTGTTTTGGTCCAGAACCTCTGCCAAAAATGGTGCACATTTTCTAGGTCACTCTGGATTTTTGAATTAATCCATTAAGAATTTGCATTTGGGCATTTAATTCCTATAAATATTTTAATTGCCCAAATAATATTGATAATGGTTGGGGGCTGTTAGAAATAATTTCACAAGTGCCCACAATTATTTTCAGCATTTATTCAAATGGTTTAGTATTTTTACTAAATCAAAACAAAACAGAAAAAAATAGAAAACTGAAACAAATAATAAAGAGAGGGAGAGAAGGCCACCAGGCCACCTACCTAACCTACCTGGCGCCACCAACCGGCCCAGCACTGCAGCTGGCCGGCCCAGCCCACCACCACCTCCTCCCTGTCGCCTTCCTCCTCGTGCCAGTAGGCAGAGGAGGGACACCGCGACGCCGCCGAGCTCGCCACGCCACCACCCTGCCTGGCTGCCTCCTCCTCTCCCTGGGCATCTCCCGCAGCTCCACGCGCTCCCCAGGCCTCTCACTCTCTCCCCGAGCTCCTCTCCTCCTCTAGCTCTCTCGCACGCAACCACCGAACACACCCGCCGCCGCCGACGAGCACCACCGCAGCCACCGTCCACCCCGTGCCTCTCCGATGAGTCCAGAGGAACCACCATCGTCTTCCGCGTCTTCTACACCAACCCATTCGACCGCGGGAGCCCTGTAGCGTCTTCCCAGAGCTCGTCCCCAACCTTTGGCCGCCGGCGAACTTTTGGGGATTCGTGAGCTCCAGCCCCTCCCCGGCCTCGCCGTTGCCTCTACCGGATTCGCTGTGAGCTCCTCTTCCATTCCCCCTCCTCCCCGCGCTCGTTCCCGCACTCTAGCCGCCCTTTTCACCGGGGGCCGTGAGCTCCTCGCCGCCGGCGATGACGCAGACGAGGCCAGAGCCACCGTAGCTAACTCCCGAGCACGGCAACGTGCTCCACACCTCACCAGGAGCCTAACACACACACCAGCTCCCCCTCCCGTGCCCCTAGCGCCAACCCCGACCTCGCCCGTACTCCGGCCGCCGCCACGAGCTCGACTCCGGTGAGCTCACTCCACTGCAGCCTCTCTCACTTGCTTCAATGGATGCGCGAGAGTGCCAACTCTCTGTAGGTGGTCTCGGCCGCTAATTTGGTCGCCAAGGACAAAACCCGCACCCCTCCGCCGTCTCTGGCTCTGCCGGCGACGAGCCGCGGGTCAACTCCGGCGAGTTGACCCGAGTTTGGCCATGGTTTGACCTTCCCCGTGTGTCACTGACGTGTGGGCCACCCCTTGACATTTTTAGTTAGTATTAGTTTAACACTAATTAACCTAGGTTAGTTAGCTGATTAGTCGCTGACTAGTGGGCCCCGGCCCCACAAACAATTTAGTTAGAATTAACTTAAGGCTAATTAACTTGGTTAATTAGTTGTGCCACTCACCAGTGGACCCCGCTGGTCAGGTTTGACCCGGACCAGCCCCTGTTGACCTGCTGACGTCATGCCAACTTCATGCTGACGCAGTAAACCCTTTTCTGGATTTTAAATAAATCTAAACGATTTATTTATTTTGGAAAATAGCTAAAACTTCTAAAAATCATAGTAATTCAACCGTGACTCCAAATCAAACAAATTATATATGAAGAATTATCAGAAAAATTCAAGGAATCCATCTGTACCATTTTCATGCATGTTTGAACAATGTTTGTCCTCTGTTTTGGACAAAACAAATAAATGTCATTTAAACTCTCACATATGGAGTTTGAATTTGAATCTTGTATTCAAACCAACCCCATTTAACTTGTTGCTAGATGCATTAGCCCAAAACACATTCATATTGCCATGTCATAGCATGCATCATATTGTGCATTGCATTGATCGTGTTTCTTCTATGTTTGCCGGTGTTGTTCCCCCTCGGTAGACGCTGTACCGACGATGTGATCGTTGACACTGATGAAGACTCAATGCTATCTTCAGAAGTTCCAGGCAAGCAAAACCCCCTTGTTCATTCCGATACAACCCACTCTCTCGCTCCTGCTCTCTTTTACTACATTAGGACAACATCGACTCATTTGTTACTTGCTGCGGTAGTTGAACCCCTTTATCCTCTGCATGACCTGTCATTGCCATAGTAAATAGATGAAACCCACTAGTATGAGTAGGAGTTGTTTGAGCCCCGTTGTGCCTACTCATTCATGTTTGTTTGTCATGCCTGCTACTGCTTAGAGTTGAGTTAGGTCTGATTCATCGGGGATGAATCAGAGGTGTGTGAACATGTCCTACTGTGTGTGAGCTAAGTGTGTGAACACGATTTGGTAAAAGGTAACGGTGAGAGGCCATGTAGGAGTACATGGTGGGTTGTCTCATTAAAGCCGTCCTTAGGAACTGAGTTCTGTGTTTGTGATCCATGATTCAGCTACTACCATGCATTGGGCCCTGAAATATGACCCCGCTCGACTTCTTATTCACCCTTGTCCTCTGTCTAGGAGTTGCAAGTAGTTTCTGGTGTTTGTAGGTTTTGTGTTGGAGGCCGTGGGCAGCGCTGACCCGAGGGGTGGGCTGTGATGCGGTAGATACCCCGTGGCACGGTGTACCGAATACCTGTTAGGTATCTCGGGAACCCTGCACACATCATTTGGGGCTGTGAGCGAAACTCTGGCCGGATCTCCTCATGGATGGAACCCGAATAGGCGATAAACCTGGACTAGAGACTTGCGTGTTTAGGTAGGTCATGGTCTACACCCGCGTCGGCTTTTGCTTGAAGTCTGCCGAGCACATGTCGTGTGCAGACGCTAAGTGGTGGAAACATGTATGAGGAAGTACACCCCTGTAGGGTTAACATCATCTATTCGAATAGCCGTGTCCGCGGTAAAGGACTTCTGGGTTGCTTATATCAGTTCATAGATAAGTGAAAGTGGATACTCTAAAATACGCAAGATAAGCGTGAGTGCTATGGATGGCGTTCTCGTAGGGAGAGGGAGCGGATCCATAGTGGTGTATTGATATGGTGAATATGTGGACTCGTGTGCGCCACCTCAAAAGAGTTACTTGCAGTCGTAGTTCAGGATAGCCACCGAGTCAAAGCTGGCTTGCTGCAGTTAAACCCCCACCATCCCTTTGTTGATAATGATGCATATGTAGTTAGTTCTGATGTAAGTCTTACTGGGTACATTTTTACTCATGTTTGCCTATTTTATGTTTTTGCAGAGAGACTTCAGTCTCGCTAGTAGTTCCACGTGGACTTCGATGTTTAGCTTGTTACCTCAGCTACGATCTTGTGCCCTCGGCATGATCTGGTAGATAGTCAGGCTTCTCAGCCTTTTTCATTTATAGATGCCTGTACTCAGACATGATAGCTTCCGCTTGTGTTTTGACTTATATGCTCTGAATGTTGGGTCATGAGACCCCTGTTTGTAATATTCCGCTCCTCGGAGCCTAATGAACAAATACTTGAGTCGTAGAGTCATGTTGTGATGCCATGTTGTACTTGCACATATCGAGCATATTGTGTGTATGTTATTGAAATGCTTGGTATGTGTGGAATCTGACTATCTAGTTGTTTATCCTTAGTAGCCCCTCTTACCGGGAAATGTCTCCTAGTGTTTCCACCGAGCCAGGATAGCTTGCTACTGCTCCGGAACACTTAGGCTGGCCGGCATGTGTCCTTCTTCCTTCCTGTGTCTGTCCCTTCGGGGAAATGTCACGCGATGGATACCAGAGTCCTGTTAGCCCGCTACAGCCCGGTTCACCGGAGTCCTGCTAGCCCAGTGCTACAGCCTGGATTCACTCGCTGATGACCGACACGTTCGATGCTGGGTCATGGATGCCTGTCCCTGTAAGTTTGTGCCACTTTGGGTTTACGACTAGCCATGTCAGCCCGGGCTCCTTATCATATGGATGCTAGCGACACTATCATATACGTGAGCCAAAAGGCGCAAACGGTCCCGGGCCAGGTAAGGTGGCACCCGTGGGAATACCGTGCATGAGGCCGCAAAGTGATATGAGGTGTTACATGCTAGATCGATGTGGCATTGAGTCGGGGTCCTGACAGAAGCACTTTTATACGGGTTGTGTATGGCCATTTCACTCGACGTCCGTCGCCTTATGGTCTACGACGACTCAGATTTGGTGGTCAACCAAGTGATGAAGGAATGGGATGTCAGGAGCCCAGCCATGACTGGTTGTTGCAATGCAGTGAGAAAGCTGGAGAAGAGGTTTGAAGGTTTGGAGCTCCACCATATACCCCGACTGAAAAATCAAGCTACAAATGAGTTAGCCAAGATAGGTTCAAAGAGAGAGGCCATTCCCCGAAACATGTTTCTAGAGCATATTCATTCACCTTCAGTTTAGGAAGATCCTTTCACCGAAGAGTCACCGCAGCCCAAGAGCGTCACAGATCCGACTGAAGTTGAAATCCCAGTCGTGGTCGACTTAGTCACGGAGGTTTTGGTCATCACAACTGACTGGACAGTGCCGTACATCACTTACATTCTTAGGAAGGAACTCCCAGAGGACGAAGAAGAGGATCGACAGATCGTCCGACGGTCTAAAGCCTTTACTGTGATAAAAGGACAGTTGTTCAGAGAAAGTGCAACTGGGGTTTGCCAGAAGTGCATCACGCCAGAAGAAGGCCGAATGATCCTCAATGATATTCACTCGGGGACATGTGGTCACTGATGACCCACAAGTATAGGGGATCTATCGTAGTCCTTTCGATAAGTAAGAGTGTCGAACCCAACGAGGAGCAGAAAGAAATGATAAGCGGTTTTCAGCAAGGTATTCTCTGCAAGTACTGAAATAAGTGGTAACAGATAGTTTTGTGATAAGATAAATTGTAACAAGCAACAAGTAACAATATTAAATAAAGTGCAGCAAGGTGGCCCAATCCTTTTTGCAGCAAAGGACAAGCCTGGACAAACTCTTATAATAGGAAAAGCGCTCCCGAGGACACATGGGAATATCGTCGAGCTAGTTTTCATCACGCTCATATGATTCGCGTTCGGTACTTTGATAATTTGATATGTGGGTGGACCGGTGCTTGGGTGCTGTTCTTACTTGAACAAGCATCCCACTTATGATTAACCTCTATTGCAAGCATCCGCAACTACAACAAAAGTATTAAGGTAAACCTAACCATAGCATGAAACATATGGATCCAAATCAGCCCCTTACGAAGCAACGCATAAACTAGGGTTTAAGCTTCTGTCACTCTAGCAACCCATCATCTACTTATTACTTCCCAATGCCTTCCTCTAGGCCCAAATAATGGTGAAGTGTTATGTAGTCGACGTTCACATAACACCACTAGAGGCTAGACAACATACATCTCATCAAAATATCGAACGAATACCAAATTCACATGACTACTAATAGCAAGACTTCTCCCTTGTCCTCAGGAACAAACGTAACTACTCACAAAGCATATTCATGTTCATAATCAGAGGGGTAATAATATGCATAAAGGATCTGAACATATGATCTTCCACCAAATAAACCAACTAGCATCAACTACAAGGAGTAATCAACACTACTAGCAACCTACTAGCACCAATCCCGGACTTGGAGACAAGAATTGGATACAAGAGATGAACTAGGGTTTGGAGATGAGATGGTGCTGGTGAAGATGTTGATGGAGATTGCCCTCTCCCGATGAGAGGAGCGTTGGTGATGACGATGGTGATGATTTCCCCCTCCCGGAGGGAAGTGTCCCCGGCAGAACAGCTCTGCCGGAGCCCTAGATTGGTTCCGCCAAGGTTCCGCCTCGTGGCGGCGGAGTCTCGTCCCGAAAGGTTGCCTTCTATTTTTTTCTCATCGAAAGACTTCATATAGGAGAAGATGGGCGTCGGAGAGCCACCAGGGGGCCCACGAGGTAGGGGGCGCGCCCCAGGGGGGGGCGCCCCCACCCTCGTGAGCAGGGTGTGGGCCCCCTGGCCTTCATCTTTGGCGACGATTTTTCTTTATTTATTTTAAGATATTCCGTGGAGTTTCAGGACTTTTGGAGTTGCGCAGAATAGGTCTCCAATATTTGCTCCTTTTCCAGCCCAGAATTCCAGCTGCCGGCATTCTCCCTCTTCATGTAAACCTTGTAAAATAAGAGAGAATAGCCATAAGTATTGTGACATAACGTGAAATAACAGCCCATAATGCAATAAATATTGATATAAAAGCATGATGCAAAATGGACGTATCAACTCCCCCAAGCTTAGACCTCGCTTGTCCTCAAGCGAAAAGCCGATAACAATAAATATGTCCTCATGTTTAGAGGTAGAGGCGTCGATAAAAATAAAATACGGACATGAAGGCATCATGATTATTTCCATAACAGCAACATATATAGATTTTGTCATATGATTACTTATGTTCAAGTGATGATCTTTTCACAATGCAAAAGTATGAATCAGAAACCTTATTGAGCACCAACAAATTATAACCTCAGTCATTGAAGCAATTGCAATTTATCATAACATCGGAAAGAGTCTATGTCAGAGCTTAAAAGCAAGTCCACATACTCAACTATCACTTAGTCCTTCATAATTGCTAACACTCACGCAATACTTGTGGTTACGGAGTTTTAATCGGACACAGAGAAAGATAGGGGCTTATAGTTTTGCCCCACAACCTTTTACCTCAAGGGTAATGTCAACAATAATAATTCATGCTCCCCTACATCCAATTAGATATATATATATCATGTTCTTTCCAACATGCTGAGCTTGCCAAAGGATAAAATGAAAAAGGAAAGGTGAAGATCACCGTGACTCTTGCATAAGGTAGAGGATAATAATAAAAGATAGGCCCTTCGCAGAGGGAAGCAGAGGTTGTCATGCGCGTTTAGGGTTGATGCACAAAATCTTAATGCAAAAGAACGTCACTTTATATTGCCCCTTGTATGTGGACCTTTATTATGCAGTCCGTCGCTTTTATTACGTCCACAACAAGTTCGTACAAAGCTTATTTTCTCCGCACTAATAAGTCATGCATATTTAGAGAGCAATTTTTATTGCTTGCACCGATGACAACTTACTTGAAGGATCTTACTCAATCCATAGGTAGATATGGTGGACTCTCATGGCAAAACTGGTTTAAGGGTATTTGGAAGCACAAGTAGTATTTCTACTTGGTGCTGAGAATTTGGCTAGCATGAGGGGGAAAGGCAAGCTCAACACGTTAGAGGATCCATGACAACATACTTTATCTCAGATATAAGAAAACATAACTCATTATGTTGTCTTCCTTGTCCAACCTCAACTCTTTAGCATGTCATATTTTAATGAGTGCTCCCAATCATAAAAGATGTCAATGATAATATATCTATATGTGAAACCTCTCTTTCCTTATTACTTCCTATTAATTGCAACGATGACCAAAGCTATATTTGCCAACTCCCAACAACTTTTAATCATCATACTCTTTCTATGTGAAGTCATTACTTTCAATAAGATCAATATGAACTCTTTGATTCTTTTTATTCTTTTTCTTCTATTCACCCAAGATCATGGCAAAATAATCAAGCCCTTGACTCAACACTAATCTTTATTATATAGCTCACGGACTCGATTACAAAGAAGGATCATAAAGCAAAACTCAAAACTAGATCATGCCATGACTTTATTCTACTAAATCAAGATACTACTAAAAGGATCGAACTAAGAAAAACGGTAAAGATAGGAGTTGTGATGGTGATACAATACCAGGGCACCTCCCCCAAGCTTGGCAGTTGCCAAGGGGAGTGCCCATACCCATGTGATTATATCTCCTTCATTGTTGTTGGTGGTGGAGGTGTTGTCGATGATGCAGGCTTGTCGTCCACCTTCCATGGCATAGGCTCGCCATCATAGAAGGATGATCGAGTCTCCGGAATCCTCAAATCTGCAGCCAAACTCATCCTTTTGAATCTATATTCATACTCACAGTTTTGGTTTTGCATATCATAGATTTGGGCTTGGAGGTGCTCGATCTTCTCATGTAGCTTGAAGATGACCTCCTCGGTGTTCTTGGCATCCGGCTCGTAGTTGTTGGTGAACTCCACGAGCATCTTGTGGCTAGCATTGATTCCACGCTCCACCATCCCCTGGCACTTGAAAACTTGTTGCTCCATTGCTTCGAGCCTTGACTCCATGCTTCCGGTTCCCTTTGGTCCCTCAACATCGCGGATGTGCAGCAACCCATCACGCATCTCAATGGTTTAAGGGTGTCGCAACACCTCCGCGAGGTAAGGGTTGATAACCTTCTCGAAGGAACTTGTCCTTGGAAGCACTTGGGGTCGCCATGATGATCTAGACCTGTCAGAAAAACAACTCGAAACAAGAACAGGGGATATTTGCGTGATACGAGAGTCAAAACCTTTGGGAGTATATATAATGAATTTTTACCGACCAAAATACATATCGTGCAAGAAAACAGAGTCTGGAGGGCACACGAGGTGCTCACGAGGTAGGGGTGCGTGCCCAGGGGGTAGGGCACGCCCTCCACCCTCGTGAAGGCCTCGTGTCCTTCCCGGACTGCCACTTATTTTTCTATTTTTCTAAATATTCCAAAACGGAGAAATATTGCCTTAAAAATTGTTTTGGAGTCGGTTTACTTACCGTACCACATACCTATTCCTTTTCGGAGTCTGGGACGGTCTGGAAAGTGTCCCTTATGTATTCCTCCGGGGTTACGGTTTCAATAATATTTGTTTCAACATTTATAGGATTACCTGAGATATAGTGTTTGATCCTTTGACCGTTTACCACCTTAGGATTTGTGCCTTTGAAGTTGTTGATTTTTATGGCACCGGAACGATAGACCTCCTCGATAACGTAGGGACATTCCCATTTAGAGAGAAGTTTTCCTGCAAAAAATCTTAAACGAGAGTTGTATAGCAATACATAATCACCTACATTGAACTCACGCTTTTGTATCCTTTTGTCATGCCATCTTTTAACTTTTCTTTAAACAACTTGGCATTTTCATAAGCTTGGGTTCTCCATTCATCAAGTGAGATAATATCAAATAACCTCTTCTCACCGGCAAGTTTGAAATCATAGTTGAGCTCTTTAATAGCCCAATATGCCTTATGTTCTAGTTCGAGAGGTAAGTGACATGCTTTTCCATAAACCATTTTATACGGAGACATACCCATAGGATTCTTATATGCAGTTCTATAGGCCCATAATTCGTCGTCCAGTTTCTTGGACCAATTCTTTCTAGACCTATTAACAGTCTTTTGCAAAATTAATTTGAGCTCTCTATTGCTCAATTCTACTTGTCCACTAGACTACGGGTGATATGGAGATGCAATTCTATGATTAACGTCATATTTAGCAAGCATTTTACGGAAAGCACCATGAATAAAGTGTGAACCACCATCAGTCATTAAATATCTAGGGACTCCAAACCTCGGAAAAATAACTTCCTTAAGCATTTTAATAGAGGTGTTATGATCAGCACTACTAGTTGGAATAGCTTCTACCCACTTAGTAACGTAATCAACAGCAACTAAAATATGTGTATATCCATTAGAGGCAGGAAAAGGTCCCATATAATCAAAGCCCCAAACATCAAATGGTTCAATAACAAGTGAATAATTCATAGGCATTTCTTGACGTCTACTAATATTACCAATTCTTTGACATTCATCGCAAGACAAAACAAACTTACGGGCATCCTTGAAGAGAGTAGGCCAATAAAAACCAGATTGCAATACCTTATGTGCAGTTCTATCTCCAGCGTGGTGTCCTCCATAAGCTTCGGAGTGACACTTGCGTAGGATCTGTTCCTGTTCATGCTCAGGTACACAACGTCTAATAACACCATCTACTCCTTCTTTATAAAGATGTGGGTCATCCCAAAAGTAATGTCGCAAATCATAGAAAAACTTTTTCTTTTGTTGGTATGTGAAGCTAGGTGGTATAAATTTAGCAACAATATAATTAGCATAATCAGCATACCATGGAGTGCTACGAGAAGTGCTTATGACATTTAATTGTTCATCAGGAAAGCTATCATCAATAGGTAGTGGGTCATCAAGAACATTCTCTAACCTAGATAAGTTGTCTGCAACGGGGTTCTCAGCTCCTTTTCTATCAACAATATGCAAATCAAATTCTTGCAGCAAGAGAACCCATCTAATAAGTCTAGGTTTTGCATCTTTCTTTTCCATAAGATATTTAATAGCAGCATGATCAGTGTGAATAGTTACTTTAGAATCAACAATATAGGGTCTGAATTTATCACAAGCAAATACAACTGCTAAAAGTTCCTTTTCGGTAGTAGCATAATTTCTTTGAGCATTGTCTAGAGTCTTACTAGCATAATGGATAACATTTAATTTCTTATCAACTCTTTGCCCTAGAACAGCACCTACAGCATAATCACTAGCATCACACATAATTTCAAAGGGTAAATTCCAATCAGGTGGCTGAACAACAGGTGCAGAGACTAATGCTTTCTTAAGTATTTCAAATGCTTCTACACAATCATCATCAAAGACAAATGGTACATCTTTTTGTAATAAATTAGTCAGAGGCCGAGAAATTTTTGAGAAGTCCTTAATGAACCTCCTATAAAATCCGGCGTGACCAAGGAAACTTCTTATACCTTTGATGTCCTTGGGACATGGCATCTTTTCAATAGCATCAACCTTGGCTTTATCAACTTCAATACCTCTTTCAGAAACTTTGTGCCCCAAGACAATACCTTCATTAACCATAAAGTGGCACTTTTCCCAATTCAAGACAAGATTAGTTTCTTCACATCTCTGCAAAACTCGATCAAGATTGCTCAAGCAATCATCAAAAGAGGAACCATAGACGGAAAAATCATCCATGAAAACCTCACAATTTTTTCACAAAAGTCAGAGAATATAGCCATCATGCATCTTTGAAAGGTAGCAGGTGCATTACATAAAACGAAAGGCATACGTCTATAAGCAAAAGTACCAAAAGGGCATGTAAAAGTAGTCTTTGATTGATCTTTAGCCGACACAGGTATTTGAGAGAAACCAGAATAACCATCTAGAAAGCAATAATGTGTATGTTTGCATAATCTTTCTAGCATTTGATCAATAAAAGGTAAGGGGTAATGATCTTTCTTAGTATCCTTATTTAATTTGTTGAAATCAATTACCATCCTATAACCTGTGATAATTCTTTGCGGAATCAATTCATCTTTATCATTAGGGACAACAGTAATACCTCCCTTCTTAGGGACACAATGGACAGGACTTACCCACTGACTATCAGCAACGGGATAAATTATACCTGCCTCCAGAAGCTTGAGTATTTCTTTTCTTACCACTTCTTTCATTTTAGGATTCAAACGTCGTTGAGGATCACGAACTGGTTTGGCATCCGCTTCCAAATTTATTTTATGTTGACATAGAGTGGGACTGATGCCCTTAAGATCATCCAGAGTATATCCAATAGCGGCACGGTGCTTCTTCAGAGTTTTCAATAATCTTTCTTCTTCATGCTCTGAAAGGTTAGCACTAATAATGACAGGATATATTTTCTTTTCATCAAGATAAGCATATTTAAGATTATCAGGCAACGGTTTAAGCTCAAACACGGGATCACCCTTGGGTGGAGGAGGATCCCCTAGGATTTCAACAGGCAAATTGTGTTGCAGAATAGGTTCCTGTTTAAAGAATACTTCATCTATTTCCCTTCTTTCATTCATGAACATATCATTTTCATGGTCTAGCAAATAGTGTTCTAAAGGATCACTAGGAGGTACGGCAATAGAAGCAAGACCAATAATTTCATCCTTACTAGGCAATTCTTCCTCACGATGTTGTTTACTAAATTTAGAGAAATTAAACTCATGAACCATATCATCCAAGCCAATAGTAACAACATTCTTTTCGCAGTCTATCTTAGCATTAACAGTATTCAAGAAGGGTCTACCAAATATAATGGGACAAAAGCTATCTTGTGGAGAACCAAGAACAAGAAAATCAGCGGGATATTTGGTTTTTCCACACAAGACTTCAACATCTCTAACAATTCCCATTGCAGATATAGTATCTCTATTGGCAAGTTTAATTGTAACATCAATATCTTCTAACTCAGCAGGTGCAATATCATGCATAATTTCTTCATACAAGGTAATAGGTATAACACTAGCACTAGCACCCATATCACATAAGCCATGATAACAATGATCTCCTATTTTAACAGAAATAACAGGCACGCCTACCACAGGTCTATGTTTATCTCTAGCACAAGGTTTAGCAATTCTAGCAGTTTCACCACGGAATTGAATAACATGCCCATCAATATTATCAGACAAGAGATCTTTAACAATAGCAATATTGGGTTCTACTTTGACTTGCTCAGGAGGTGTATAAGTTCTAATATTGCTTTTACGAACAACAGTTGAAGCTTTAGCATGATCCTTCATTCTAACAGGGAAAGGTGGTTTCTCAACATAAGAAGTGGGAACAATAGGATCATTATAAGTGACAGTCTTTTCTTCAACTTTAATAGGTGCAGCTACTTTTACTTCTATGGGAGGATGATATTTAAACCACTTCTCCTTGGGGAGATCAACATAAGTAGCAAAAGATTCACAGAAAGAAGCTACTATCTCAGAGTCAAGTCCATATTTAGTGCTAAACTTACGGAAAATATCGGTATCCATAAAAGATTTAACACAATCAAACTTAGGTGTCATACCTGACTCCTTACCTTCGTCGAGGTCCCAATCTTCAGAGTTGCGTTTAATTCTATCCAATAAATTCCATTTAAATTCAATAGTCTTCATCATAAAAGAGCCAGCACAAGAAGTATCGAGCATGGTGCGATTGTTATCAGAAAGCCGAGCATAAAAACTTTGCATAATTACTTCTCTTGAGAGCTCATGATTGGGGCATGAATATAACATTGATTTAAGCCTCCCCCAAGCTTGAGCGATGCTTTCTCCTTCGCGAGGCCAAAAATTATATATATAATTGCGATCACGATGAACAAGATGCATAGGGTAATACTTTTGATGAAATTCCAATTTCAATCTTTTATAGTTCCATGATCTCATATCATCACATAGCCTGTACCATGTCAATGCGTCTCCCTTCAAAGATAAAGGGAAGGCCTTCTTCTTAACAACATCATCGGGTATACCTGCAAGCTTAAATAGTCCACAAACTTCATCCACATAGCGTAGATGTTCATCAGGATGCTTTGTTCCATCTCCTGTAAAAGTGTTAGCTAGCAGTTTTTCCATCATACCCGAAGGAATTTCAAAAGGAGTTTCATTTTCAATAGGTTCAGTAGGTTGAGTAGGTTGAGGAGCAACTCTTTGCTCTACTGGACGGGGTGAAGATACCCCGAACAAGCCCCTCAGAGAATTACTTTCCATAGTAACAAGTGACAGAAAATTTCAGCACACTAAATAAATTTTTCCTTACCAAATTCCACCTACCAAAGGCGCTTCACTCCCCGGCAACGGCGCCAGAAAAGAGTCTTGATGACCCACAAGTATAGGGGATCTATCGTAGTCCTTTCGATAAGTAAGAGTGTCGAACCCAACGAGGAGCAGAAGGAAATGATAAGCGGTTTTCAGCAAGGTATTCTCTGCAAGTACTGAAATAAGTGGTAACAGATAGTTTTGTGATAAGATAAATTGTAACGAGCAACAAGTAACAAAAGTAAATAAAGTGCAGCAAGGTGGCCCAATCCTTTTTGTAGCAAAGGACAAGCCTGGACAAACTCTTATAATAGGAAAAGCGCTCCCGAGGACACATGGGAATATCGTCAAGCTAGTTTTCATCACGCTCATATGATTCGCGTTCGGTACTTTGATAATTTGATATGTGGGTGGACCGGTGCTTGGGTGCTGTTCTTACTTGAACAAGCATCCCACTTATGATTAACCTCTATTGCAAGCATCCGCAACTACAACAAAAGTATTAAGGTAAACCTAACCATAGCATGAAACATATGGATCCAAATCAGCCCCTTACGAAGCAACGCATAAACTAGGGTTTAAGCTTCTGTCACTCTAGCAACCCATCATCTACTTATTACTTCCCAATGCCTTCCTCTAGGCCCAAATAATGGTGAAGTGTTATGTAGTCGACGTTCACATAACACCACTAGAGGCTAGACAACATACATCTCATCAAAATATCGAACGAATACCAAATTCACATGACTACTAATAGCAAGACTTCTCCCTTGTCCTCAGGAACAGACGTAACTACTTACAAAGCATATTCATGTTCATAATCAGAGGGGTAATAATATGCATAAAGGATCTGAACATATGATCTTCCACCAAATAAACCAACTAGCATCAACTACAAGGAGTAATCAACACTACTAGCAACCTACTAGCACCAATCCCGGACTTGGAGACAAGAACTGGATACAAGAGATGAACTAGGGTTTGGAAATGAGATGGTGCTAGTGAAGATGTTGATGGAGGTTGCCCTCTCCCGATGAGAGGATCATTGGTGATGACGATGGTGATGATTTCCCCCTCCCGGAGGGAAGTGTCCCCGGCAGAACAACTCTTCCAGAGCCCTAGATTGGTTCCGCCAAGGTTCCGCCTCGTGGCGGCGGAGTCTCGTCCCGAAAGGTTGCCTTCTATTTATTTCTCATCGAAAGACTTCATATAGGAGAAGATGGGTGTCGAAGAGCCACCAGGGGGCCCACAAGGTAGGGGGCGCGCCCCAGGGGGGCGCCCCCCACCCTTGTGAGCAGGGTGTGGGCCCCCTGGCCTTCATCTTTGGCGACGATTTTTTTAATTTATTTTAAGATATTCCGTGGAGTTTCAGGACTTTTGGAGTTGCGCAGAATAGGTCTCCAATATTTGCTCCTTTTCCAGCCCAGAATTCCAGCTGCCGGCATTCTCCATCTTCATGTAAACCTTGTAAAATAAGAGAGAATAGCCATAAGTATTATGCCATAACGTGAAATAACAGCCCGTAATGTAATAAATATTAATATAAAAGCATGATGCAAAATGGACGTATCAGTCACCATGCATCCTCTCGGACCATCGTGGCCAAAGCATACCGAGCCAGATTTTATTGGCCGTACGCCAACGAGATGGCAAAAGAAATAGTGGACAAGTGTGAAGGGTGTCAGTTTTACTCCAATATGTCCCACAAACCCGCATCAGCTCTAAAGACTATTCCACTCGTCTGGCCTTTCACCGTTTGGGGAATCGACATGGTTGGACCTCTGAGGACCGGCAGGACCGGATTTAACCATGTGCTGGTAGCAGTCGACAAGTTTACCAAGTGGATCGAAGCCAAGCCCATCAAAAACCTTGAAGCAAGCACTGCTGTGAGTTTCATTAGAGAGTTGATATTCATATATGGTGTACCACACAGCATCAACATGGATAACGGGTCGAACTTCAACTCCGACGAGTTTAGAACCTTTTGCGCTTCCTAAGGCACGAGGGTCGATTATGCTTCGGTCGCCCACCCTCAGGCGAATGGACAGACTGAGCGGGCGAATGGATTGATTCTCAAAGGATTGAAGCCTCGGTTAATGCGTGACCTCAAGCACGTGGCAGGAGCTTGGGTCGATGAGCTCCCATCAGTGTTCTGGGGGCTGAGGACAACTCCCAATCGGTCGACTGGACGGACTCCATTCTTCTTAGTCTACAGGGCCGAAGCTGTTTTGCCGTGCGATTTGCTCCACAACACTCCCCGAGTCGAACTCTTCTTAGAAGAGGAAGCAGAGCAAGCTCGACAAGATGCAGTCGACCTCCTGGAGGAAGAAAGAGAGATGGCCTTGATCCGGTCGACCATTTATCAGCAAGACCTACGTCGATTCCATGCCAGGAACGTAAGGGGTCGGGCATTCCAGGAAGGAGACTTGGTCCTCCGAGTGGAACAGCAGAAGCCACACTAGCTCGCCCCCGCTTGGGAAGGCCCTTTCGTCGTCACCAAGGTGCTCCACAACGGAGCATACCGTCTCTTCAACGTCGAGCACAACAAAGATGAACCACGCGCTTGGAATGCGGAACTGCTCCGCCCCTTTTACTCTTAAGTATTTAGACCAATGAGATGTAATAAGAAGTACCTCTTAGTTTGTTTATCAAAAGACATCATTTTACAGTCTTCCGAATGATTGTTGTTTATTTCTTTTGTATGTGTTGCCTTAGCAGCGAATCTGTTTCGCCTAAGATGAAGTTATAAAATCCTACCGAGTGATGAGTCCGCCTCCCACTCGGGGGCTTAGCTGCAGCCCAGTGCTCGCCTAAGTTTGTAAAATTCTACCGAGTGGTGAGTCCACCTCTCACTTGGGGGCTTAGCTGTAGCCCTGTGCTCGCCTAACTTTGTAAAATCCTACCGAGTGGTGAGTCCGCCTCCCACTCGGGGGCTTAGCTGCAGCCCAGTGCTCGCCTAAGTTTGTAAAATCCTACCGAGTGGTGAGTCCGCCTCCCACTCGGGGGCTTAGCTGCAGCCCAGTGCTCGCCTAAGTTTGTAAAATCCTACCGAGTGGTGAGTCCGCCTCCCACTCGGGGGCTTAGCTGCAGCCCAGTGCTCGCCTAAGTTTGTAAATCCTACCGAGTGGTGAGTCCGCCTCCCACTCGGGGGCTTAGCTGCAGCCCAGTGCTCGCCTAAGTTTGTAAAATCCTACCGAGTGGAGAGCAATCCTCCCACGCGGGGGCTTAGCTACAGTCCCGCACTCGCCTAAGTTTGTAAAATCCTACTGAGTGGAGAGCAATCCTCCCACTCGTGGGCTTAGCTGCAACCCAGTGCTCGCCTAAGTTTGTAAAATCCTACCGAGTGGAGAGCAATCCTCCCACGCGGGGGCTTAGCTGCAGTCCCGTACTCACCTAAGTTTGAAAAAATCCTACCGAGTGGAGAGCAATCCTCCCACTCGGGGGCTTAGCTGCGGTCCCGCACTCACCTAAGTTTGAAAAAAATCCTTCCGAGTGGAGAGCAATCCTCTCACTCGGGGGCTTAGCCGCAGCCCAATGCTGGCCTAAGTTTGTAAAATCCTACCGAGTGGAGAGCAATCCTCCCACGCGGGGGCTTAGCTGCAGTCTCGTACTCGCCTAAGTTTGAAAAAATCCTACCGAGTGGAGAGCAATCCTCCCACTTGGGGGCTTAGCTGTGGTCCCGCACTCGCCTAAGTTTGAAAAAATCCTGCCGAGTGGAGAGCAATCCTCTCACTCGGGGACTTAGCTGCAGTCCCGTACTCGCCTAAGTTTGTAAAATCCTACCGAGTGGAGAGCGATCCTCCCATTCGGGGGCTTAGCCGCAGTCCCGTGCTCGCGTAAGTTTGAAAAACCTTGCTGATGAGCTGATCAATGCTACTCAAGGATCATCCAATCGATTGACATGAACGTCAAGACCATTGCTGAGTGCCCTGCTGATGAGCCGATCAATGCTACTCAAGGATCACCAGATCGGTCGACTAGAATGTCAAGACCATTGCTGAGTGCCTTGCTGATGAGCTGATCAATGCTACTCAAGGATCACCCAATCGATTGAGAGAACGTCAAGACCATTGCTGAGTGCCTTGCTGATGAGCTGATCAATGCTACTCAACGTTCACCCGATTGGTCGACTGGAACGTCAAGACCATTGCAGATTGCCTTACTGATGAGCTGATCAATGCTGCTCAAGGATCACCAGATCGGTCGACTGAAACGTCAAGACCATTGTTGAGTGCCTTGCTGATAAGCTGTTCAATACTACTCAAGGGTCACCCAACCGGTCGACTGGAACGCAAAACCATTGCTGAAATGCCTCGCTGATAAGCTGACCAATGTTGCTCAAGGATCGCCTGATCAGGCGACTGGTCCTCCTCTTCTAGAAGCTGCATCAAGCAAACAGACAACAGTTCGAGAGAAAAGCGTATTTCGTTCGAAGGTAGACGCAATATATGAGATGATAAATTCGAAGGTTCTTAACCGCAGAATAAAGTGCTCGGGCATCAGGCCCGAAGGAGTTTTAACGGTTACAAATCCACTCGGCTTTCCGAGGCAAATAAAAGCGGTGGCATAATGTTTTTTAATCACTCGGCGGGAGAAGGACTGGCCGGATCGCAGAAGCTGTCGAGATCGATGTTGTCGGCAATGCGAGTGGCTGCCTCGAGGAAAGTGCCCATGAAGTCCTGGAAGGAATGCTTCTTAGTGTTTGCCACTTTGAGAGCTGCCAGCTTGTCTTCCTTAGCTTGCTTGCAGTGCACTCGGACCAAAGACAAGGCGACATCAGCACCACAGCGGGCAGAAGATTTCTTCCACTCTTGCACTCGGCCTGGAATATGATTCAGCCGAGTCATGAAGGACTCGAGGTCCTGAGACGTTTTCGCCTGAGGCCAGAGTTCGGCGTCCACTTGGGCCATCGCCGCCTTCAGCCGAGCCAGATAGTCGACTGCACCATCCAAGCGTGATTCCAGTCGAAGCTAGTTCATCACGACTTCATCTTTCATGGGACAGTTGATGGGGTCGAGACCTGTCTCGACCCGTCCAGTTTCAGCTTCAAAGTCCTTACAGAGTTCTGTTCCATCACAACAAACAATGAGTCGACTGTATTATAAATTTTAGTCGACGACAGTTATCTAACGGAACAGTCATACCTTCAAGCTTCAAGACGAGCTTCGCCGCAAGTTGTTCCAAATGAGACTCTAGCTTGCCCGTCTTGGTCCTGAGACCATCAACTTCAGCGGTCAGGTTCTCCTTGTCCTTCCTCAGTTGTTCAACTTCACGATTGGCGTCCGAGACGGTCGTCTTCAATTTCGAGTTCTCGTCCTCCAACTTGCCGACTGAAGCCAGCTTCTGGTCCGCAGGCTTCGTCTTCTTGCTTGCTTCCTTCTGATCAGCTGCCAGATCCAGATCCTTCTGCTCCAAAGCTTCCTTCATCCTCTCTAAAGAAACAACACTCTTTAGACGAGACTGAAATTGGCGATTTTCACTACGCACATCTGCTTATGTGAAGTCACTCAGTTCAAAGAGACTGAAAGAAAGGCAGCGGAAAGTCCACCAGGCAGATGAAACAGTCGAATGGTTACCTCCCATGATGGTCGTTTCTTGTTGGGCAGTCTTCAGATTCTTCTTCGCCAATTCGAGGTCAAGTTCAACGCTGATATGCTTCTTCTTCAACTCGGTGAGCCGAGCTCCAAGATCACAAGACCTCTGCAGTCGGAAAGACAAACATTTCAGTTGACAGAAATAAGAGACAGTGAACGAAAAGATTTACTCTAAGACTACTGCCGAATCAAATATTCAACAGTAGGCTCGGGGACTACACCCAGTGGGTGCACTTAGCGTGCCCCCACTAGATCAGATCAATACTCAGCATGAGTTCAGAAAAAAGAGAGGACAGAGAGATATATTATCAGACTCTAGTCGACTGCCAGTAGCCGACCGTGGTCTCGGGGACTACACCCTGTGGGTGCACTCGACGTTCCCCCACTGATTCGGAAAGTGCAAAATTGAAGATCTCCTGAGTTCTAAACGAAGGAACACCCAGTGGGTGATTAGATATAAAGTAACGCTCAAAGGTTCGGTCGGAATTCTACTGACCTGGACATTGGTCTAAAGGGCAGTGCTAGCATTGTAGGCTATCTGACTAGCTTCATGCATCACTTTCACCTGCTCCATGACAGGATTTGCCTGGCGAAGAGCTTCCCTAGTAGCACTCAGCGAGTCGTCCGGAGTTTGATATGCAGCAAAGAGGGATGGCTCCAGAGGGGTCGAAGCAGTTGCTGGATCAGATGAGTGGAGTTGCACTGGTGCAGCTGGCGTCTGTGCAGTCGACCCCGACGGACGATCAATCGTCAACGGGTTAGCAAACGTGACGTTAGTCCGAACTATCGCCTCAGGCGCCGGTGTCGACTGTGCGGGTGTCGACTGAGGGATTTGGACTTCAAGTCTCCTCCTACTCGAACCTCCTCTCTTCTTCCTCCTCTCCTATAGAGGCGCTTCTTCTTCTTCGTCGCCAGGAAGCACAACGATGTCTTGCGGAGCTACACAAGAAGAGAAGTATCAAATTTTCAATCAATCGACCGCCCACTCGGTTAAACAGAACTGAGTTGATGAACTTACCAGCTCGTGAGGTGGCTTCTTCATCTCCTGGCGCCTTATCAACATCCATGTCAGTGGCAGCAGAGGTGGGGCTGAAAGGACACAAGAGTTGGTCGGTCAGATCAAGAAAACCTTCAGTCGACTTACAGAAACTCAAACAAGATACCTGTTGGGGAATGTTGCAGAAAATAAAAATTTTCCTACGATTTCACCAAGATCCATCTATGAGTTCATCTAAGAAACGAGTGAAAGGAGAGATGCATCTACATACCACTTTGTAGATCATGAGCGGAAGCGTTCAAAAGAACGAGGTTGAAGTAGTCGTTCTCTTCGTGATCCTATCATCGGAGATCCTAGCGCCAAACGGACGGCACCTCCGCGTTCAACACACGTACGGTCAGCGTGACGTCTCCTCCGTCTTGATCTAGCAAGGGGGAAGGAGAGGTTGATGATGATCCAGCAGCACGATGGCGTGGTGGTGGATGCAGCAGAACTCCGACAGGGCTTCGCCGAGCTGCTGCGGGAGGAGGACGAGGTGTAGCAGGGGGAGGGAGGCGCCAAGACTTGGGTGCGGCTGCCCTCCCCCCTGCCCTCCTTTATATAGGCCCCTAGGGGGGGCGCCGGCCCTGGGAGATGCAATCTCCCAAGGGGGCGGCAGCCAGGGGGGTGGAGTGCCCCCCAAGGCAAGTGGTGCGCCCCCACCTAGGGTTTCCAACCCTAGGCGCAGGGGGCCCAAGGGGGGGGGGGCGCACCAGCCCACTAGGGGCTGGTTCCCCTTCCACTTCAGCCCACGGGGCCCTCCGGGATAGGTGGCCCCACCCGGTGGACCCCCGGGACCCTTCCGGTGGTCCCGGTACAATACCGTGTGACCCCGAAACTTTCCCGATGGATGAAACAGCACTTCCTATATAGTTTTCTTTACCTCCGGACCATTTCGGAACTCCTCGTGATGTCCGGGATCTCATCCGGGACTCCAAACAACATTCGGTTTGCTGCATACTCATATTCATACAACCCTAGCGTCACCGAACCTTAAGTGTGTAGACCCTACGGGTTCGGGAGACATGCAGACATGACCGAGACGGCTCTCCGGTCAATAACCAACAGCGGGATCTGGATACCCATGTTGGCTCCCACATACTCCTCGATGATCTCATTGGATGAACCATGATGTCGAGGGTTCAAGCAACCCCGTATACTATTCCCTTTGTCAGACGGTATGTTACTTGCCCGAGACTCGATCGTCGGTATCCCAATACCTCGTTCAGTCTCGTTACCGGCAAGTCACTTTACTCGTACCGTAATGCATGATCTCGTGACCAGACACTTGGTCACTTTGAGCTCATTATGATGATGCACTACCGAGTGGGCCCAGTGATACCTCTCCGTAACACGGAGTGACAAATCCCAGTCTCGATCCGTGTCAACCCAACAGACACTTTCAGAGATACCTGTAGTGCACCTTTATAGTCAGCCAGTTACGTTGTGATGTTTGGTACACCCAAAGCACTCCTACGGTATCCGGGAGTTACACGATCTCATGGTCTAAGGAAGAGATACTTGACATTGGAAAAGCTCTAGCAAAATGAACTACACGATCTTATGCTATGCTTATGATTGGGTCTTGTCCATCACATCATTCTCCTAATGATGTGATCCCGTTATCAACGACATCTAATGTCCATAGTCAGGAAACCATGACTATATGTTGACCAATGAGCTAGTCAACTAGAGGCTTACTAGGGAAGTATTGTGGTCTATATATTCACACATGTATTACGATTTCCGGTTAATACAATTATAGCATGAATAAAAGACAATTATCATGAACAAGGAAATATAATAATAATCCTTTTATTATTGCCTCTAGGGCATATTTCCAACAGTCTCCCACTTGCACTAGTGTCAGTAATCTAGTTACATTGTGATGAATCGAACACCCATAGAGTTCTGGTGTTGATCATGTTTTGCTCGCGAGAGAGGTTTAGTCAACGGATCTGCGGCATTCAGATCCGTATGCACTTTGCAAATATCTATGTCTCCATCTTGAACATTTTCACGGATGGAGTTGAAACGACGCTTGATGTGCCTGGTCTTCTTGTGAAACCTGGGCTCCTTGGCAAGGGCAATAGCTCCAGTGTTGTCACAGAAAAGTTTGATCGGCCCCGACGCATTGGGTATGACTCCTAGGTCGGTGATGAACTCCTTCACCCAAATAGCTTCATGCGCTGCCTCCGAGGCTGCCATGTACTCCGCTTCACATGTAGATCCCGCCACGATGCTCTGCTTGCAGCTGCACCAGCTTCCTGCTCCACCATTCAACATATACACGTATCCGGTTTGTGACTTAGAGTCATCCAGATCTGTGTCGAAGCTAGCGTCAATGTAACCCTTTACGACGAGCTTTTCGTCACCTCCATAAACGAGAAACATGTCCTTTGTCCTTTTCAGGTACTTCAGGTTATTCTTGACCACTGTCCAGTGTTCCTTGCCGGGATTACTTTGGTACCTTCCTACCAAACTTACGGCAGGGTTTACATCAGGTCTGGTACACAACATGGCATACATAATAGATCCTATGGCTGAGGCATAGGGGATGACGCTCATCTCTTCTTTATCTTTTGCCGTGGTCGGGCATTGAGCCGAGCTCAATCTCACACCTTGCAGTACAAGAAAGAACCCTTTCTTGGACTGATCCATTTTGAACTTCTGCAAAATCTTATCAAGGTATGTGCTTTGTGAAAGACCTATGAGGCGTCTCGATCTATCCCTATAAATCTTGATGCCTAATATGTGAGTAGCTTCTCCAAGGTCCTTCATTGAAAAACACTTATTCAAGTAGGCCTTAATGCTGTCCAAGAATTCTATATCATTTCCCATCAAAAGTATGTCATCTACATATAATATGAGAAATGCTACAGAGCTCCCACTCACTTTCTTGTAAACGTAGGCTTCTCCATAAGTCTGCATAAACCCAAACACTTTGATCATCTCATCAAAGCGAATGTTCCAACTCCGAGATGCTTGCACCAGCCCATAAATGGATCGCTGGAGCTTGCACACTTTGTTAGCATTCTTAGGATCGACAAAACCTTCCGGCTGCATCATATACAGCTCTTCCTTAAGATAACCGTTAAGGAATGCCGTTTTGACGTCCATCTGCCATATCTCATAATCATAGTATGCGGCAATTGCTAACATGATTCGGACAGACTCAAGCTTCGCTACGGGAGAGAAAGTATCATTGTAGTCAATCCCTTGAACTTGCCGATAACCCTTAGCGACAAGTCGAGCTTTATAGATGGTGACATTACCATCCGCGTCCGTCTTCTTCTTAAAGATCCATTTGTTTTCTATCGCTCGTCGATCATCGGGCAAGTCAGTCAAAGTCCATACTTTGTTTTCATACATGGATTCTATCTCGGATTGCATGGCTTCTAGCCATTTGTTGGAATCTGGGCCCGCCACCCCTTCCTCATAGTTCGAAGGTTCACCGTTGTCTAATAACATGATTTCCAGGACAGGGTTGCCATACCACTCTAGTGTGGAACGTGTCCTTGTGGACCTACGAAGTTCAGTAGCAACTTGATCAGAAGTATCTTGATCATCATCATTAATTTCCTCTCCAGTCGGTGTAGGCACCACAGGAACGTTTTCCTGAGCTGCACTACATTCCGGTTCAAGAGGTAGTACTTCATCGAGTTCTACTTTCTCCCACTTACTCCTTTCGAGAGAAACTCTTTTTCCAGAAAGGATCCGTTTTCTTGGCAACAAAGATCTTGCCTTCGGATCTAAGGTAGAAGGTATACCCAATGGTTTCCTTAGGGTATCCTATGAAGACGCATTTTTCCGACTTGGGTTCGAGCTTTTCAGGTTGTAATTTCTTGACATAAGCATCACATCCCCAAACTTTTAGAAACGATAGCTTAGGTTTCTTTCCAAACCATAATTCATACAGTGTTGTCTCAACGGATTTAGACGGTGCCCTATTTAAAGTGAATGTAGCTGTCTCTAGAGCGTATCCCCAAAATGATAGCGGTAAATCGGTAAGAGACATCATAGATCGCACCATATCCAATAGAGTGCGATTACGATGTTCGGACGCACCGTTACGCTGAGGTGTTCCAGGCGGCATGAGTTGTGAAACGATTCCACATTTCCTTAAGTGTGTACCAAATTCGTGACTTAAATATTCTCCTCCACGATCTGATCGTAGGAACTTTATCTTTCGGTCACGTTGATTCTCTACCTCATTCTGAAATTCCTTGAACTTTTCAAAGGTCTCAGACTTGTGTTTCATCAAGTAGACATACCCATATCTACTCAAGTCATCAGTGAGAGTGAGAACATAACGATATCCTCCGCGAGCCTCAACGCTCATTGGACCGCACACATCGGTATGTATGATTTCCAATAAGTTGGTTGCTCGCTCCATTGTTCCGGAGAACGGAGTCTTGGTCATTTTACCCATGAGTCATGGTTCGCACGTGTCAAATGATTCATAATCGAGAGACTCTAAAAGTCCATCAGCATGGAGCTTCTTCATGCGCTTGACACCAATGTGACCAAGGTGGCAGTTCCACAAGTATGTGGGACTATCGTTATCAACTTTACATCTTTTGGTATTCACACTATGAATATGTGTAATATTACGTTCGATATTCATTAAGAATAAACCATTGACCATCGGGGCATGTCCATAAAACATATCTCTCATATAAATAGAACAACCATTATTCTCGGATTTAAATGAGTAGCCATCTCGTATCAAACGAGATCCAGATACAATGTTCATGCTCAAACTTGGCACTAAATAACAATTATTGAGGTTTAAAACTAATCCCGTAGGTAAATGTAGAGGTAGCGTGCCGACGACGATCACATTGACCTTGGAACCATTCCTGACGCGCATCGTCACCTCGTCCTTCGCCAGTCTCCGCTTATTCCGCAGCTCCTGCTGTGAGTTACAAATGTGAGCAACGGCACTAGTATCAAATACCCAGGAGTTACTACGAGTACTGGTAAGGTACACATCAATTACATGTATATCAAATATACCTTTAGTGTTTCCGGCCTTCTTGTCCGCTAAGTATTTGGGGCAGTTCCGCTTCCAGTGACCCTTCCCCTTGCAATAAAAGCACTCAGTCTCAGGCTTGGGTCCATACTTTGACTTCTTCCCGGCAACTGGCTTACCGGGCGCGGCAACGTCTTTGCCATCCTTCTTGAAGTTCTTCTTACCCTTGCCCTTCTTGAACTTAGTGGTCTTATTGACCATCAACACTTGATGTTCTTTCTTGATTTCAACCTCTGCTGACTTCAGCATTGAAAATACCTCAGGAATGGTCTTCACCATACCCTGCATATTGTAGTTCAGCACAAAGCTCTTGTAGCTTGGTGGGAGCGACTGAAGGATTCTGTCAATGACCGCCTCGTCCGGGAGATTGATCTCCAGCTGGGACAGGCGGTTGTGCAACCCAGACATTTTGAGTATGTGCTCACTGACAGAACTGTTTTCCTCCATCTTACAACTATAGAACTTGTCGGAGACTTCATATCTCTCGACTCCGGGCATGAGCTTGGAAAACCATTCTTCAGCTCCTGAACATCTCATGATGCCACCGTGTTTCTCTGATGTCAGGACCCCGACTCGATGTCACATCGATCTAGCCGGTAACACCTCATATCACTTTGCGGCCTCACGCACGGTATCCCCACGGGTGTCGCCTTACCTTTGCCCGGGACCGTTTGCGCCTTTTGGCTCACGTATATGATAGTGTCGCTAGCATCCATATGATAAGGAGCCCGGGCTGACATGACTAGTCGTAAACCCAAAGTGGCACAGACTTACAGGGACAGGCATCCATGACCCAGCTTCGAACGTGTCGGTCATCAGCAAGTGGGTCCGGGCTGTAGCACTGGGCTAGCAGGACTCCGGTAAACCGGGCTGTAGCGGGCTAACAGGACTCCGGTACTCAATGCGTGACATTTCCCCGAAGGGACAGACACAGGAACGAAGAAGGACACATGCCGGCCAGCCTAAGTGTTCCAGAGCAGTAGCAAGCTACCATGGCTCAGCGGTAACACTAGGAGACATTTCCCGGTAAGAGAGGCTACTAAAGATAAACAACTAGATAGTCAGATCCCACACATACCAAGCATTTCAATCATACACACAATATGCTCGATATGTGCAAATACAACAAGGCATCACAACATGACTCTATGACACAAGTACTTTATTTAAGGCTCAGAGAGCCATACATAACATACACAAAGGTACGGGTCACACGACCCAGCATTCAAGTCATACAGTCATACAAACCAGCAGCGGAAGTAACTTGTCTGAGTACAGACAACTAGTAAAATAAAAGAGGCTTGGAAAGCCTAGCTATACTACGTGGTCCTTCACAAGCTCAGGATCACCACCTGGGCCTTAGCCTACTCATTGATGTCAACGTCTACGTAGAACCCATCAGAAGGGGTTGCAGCGTCTTCTGTAAAAATGTAAATTATAGCAACATGAGTACAAAGGTACTCAGCAAGACTTACATCAGATCCTACATACATGCATATTATCAAGAAGGGTTGGTGGAGTTGTTGCAGCAAGCCAGCTTTGACTCTTGGCTAGGCTAACCTACGAGACTCCAACTTGAAATGGTTTTGCGTACACGAGTCCACTAC
Source organism: Triticum aestivum (assembly GCF_018294505.1). NCBI lineage: Eukaryota > Viridiplantae > Streptophyta > Magnoliopsida > Poales > Poaceae > Triticum > Triticum aestivum. The sequence goes on along the minus strand of NC_057801.1, from coordinate 114,899,020 downwards.
TCACCAATTCAATACACTACCGAGGATCCACCTCCGTCTTCCTACGGAAGAGCCATCCTCGGCACTCACACTTATCTTGAGGCTTTTAGTAGTTTCCATTTACTTGTCTATGAACTGTATAGGCAACCAAGTAGTCCTTTACCGCGGACGCGGCTATTCGAATAGATCATGATAACCCTGCAGGGGTGTACTTCTTCATACACGCTCTCACCACTTACCGTCGTTTACACGACATGTACTCGGCAACCTTCAAGCGGAAAGCCCAACGTGGGTGTCGGCCACGACCTACCTAACCACCTAAGCCTCCAGTCCAGGTTTATCGCCTATCCAGGTTCCATCCGCAGGGAGTCCGGCCGAGGTTTCCCATACGGCCCCGAACGATGTGAACAGGGTTCCCGAGATACCTAACGGGTATTCGGTACACCCGGCCACGTACCTACCGCATCACAGCCCACCCCTACGGTCAGCGCTGTCCACGGCCTCCAGTAGGCTACAAACACCAGAAACTACTTGCAACTCCTGGACGGAGAACTAGGGTGAATAAGAAGCCGAGAGGGTCATTGGTTTCGGGCCCAATGCATGGTAGTAGCTGATTCTTAAATCACACATACAGATCTCAGTGCTTAAGGTCGGCTTCAATGAAACAACCCACCATGTACTCCTACATGGCCTCTCATCGATACCTTTACCAAATCGTGTTCACCACACCACTCTCATTACCGACATAATCATTTCACTCTAGCCCATCACCCAGATGAACCAGACCTGACACGACTCTAAGCATAGCAGGCATAGCAAGGTAGGAACAACACATACATATGGCTCAATCAACTCCTACACATGCTAGTGGGTTTCATCTAGTTACTGTGGCAATGACAGGTCATGCAGAGGAAGTGGGTTCAACTACCGTAGCACACAGCAGTTTGAAACGCGTTGTCTTAATGCAGTAAAAGAGAGCAGGAGCGAGAACATGGGATTGTATCGATATGATCAAATGGTTGGTTGCTTGCCTGATGGTTCGATGCACTGATACGGTTCTTCGTTAGGGTAATCACGATACTCCTCGGAGGCAGAACCTGCCGCAAAGAACACCGATACACAACCATCACCAAACAATGTGCAACAATATGATGCATGCATGAAACATAGCAATATGAGTGTGTTGGGCTAATGCAACTAAGACCAGAAGGGTTTGAACCAATTTGAATCAAAGATTCAAATTTCAAACTCAAACATGGCCTTTTAAAGTGCTTTTCCTTGTTCTGCATTAAACATCAGGTTAACTTGTTTAATCATGCATGAAAATAGTACAGATGGATAGATTGGATTTTTCTGATCATTTTTCATATATAATTTGTCTGATTTGGAGTTACAGAATAAAAGTTATGAATTTTTGAAGTTTAAACTATATTCTGGAATTTCCTATATTAGATTAATTCCAGAAAATCAATTATTGCGTCAGCCTGACGTCAGTGTGACGTCAGCAGGTCAACGGAACATGTCCAGGTCAAACCTGACAGTGGGTCCCGCGTGTCAGGGTGATTAAATTAATTAAAGTTTAATTAAAACTAAACCTGTTTAATTAACAGGGCTGGGCCCCACCTGTCATTGACTCAGGGGAGTCAACCAGGGCCCACCCGTGGTCAAACCCGGGTCGGCTGCACCGGCGTTTAGCCGCCGGCGAGCCCGACGCGGCGGCGGAAGTGGTTTTGGCTGTTTCGGCCACCAAATGGGTCGCGGAGACCACCGGAGTGGAGCTGAGGACGAGCCGCAGCTCTTGGTGGAGTCCGTTGGGGTCGGGGTGGCCGGAGTTGGCGCCGGCGACGACTTTGGCGGCCACCGGGGTTCGGCCGAAGACGAACTTGACGCTAGAGGGGTCGGTGAGGCTCGGGGAGTGGCTAGCTAGGTGCTAAGTGACACGGTGAGCATGATGGACACCGTGGAGTGGCCGGAGGATGACCGGGAGCACGTCGGCGACGAGCTCCACGGCGGTGGGTGCGGTTGAGCTCCGGGAGGTCGCTACATGGCTCGGGAGCAAGAACGGAAGGGAGGGGAAGATGGCTAAGCTCACAGTGAGTGCGACGAAGCCCTTGGTGTGGCCGGAGATGGACCGGAGCGACGACGGCGTTGAAGGGGATCTCCGGCGACGGCGGTTCGGGCGAGGTCGTTGCGGTGGACTCGGGCGTTGCGAGCGCTCGGGGCTCGGCTTGCTCGATGGAGTGGACAGCGGCGGAGCTCCTGGACACGATGAGAGGACGCACGGGCGGCGGGGAGCACGGCTACGACGAAGGCACGGCGATGGTGGCGTCGGTCATGGCGGGGGAGCGCGAGGGGGAGGAGCTGGAGAGGAGAGGGGGTGTCTGGGGGGTTCGGGGGAGCGAGGGAGGCCGGTCCACGACGTCACCGGGCGCGGGGAGCGGCGAGGCGGCGAGCAGGTGCGTGGCGCGCGCTGCGGTCGCCGTCGGGCACCTGCCTGCCTGCCTGGCCGGCAAGCAGCTCGCTGGAGCGGCGCTGGGCTGGGCCGGCAGGTGGGCCGGGAGCAGGCGCCAGGTAAGTTTTTTCCATTTCTTTCTGTTTTCTGTTTTTTTAATACTTCTGCAACTTTGTTGAATTAAATAAAATACTTAGGCTACTCCTAAAATCACCAAACTACTCCTGGTCCATAGTTGGATTATTTCCAACATGAAACATTTTAGTTTGGAGATATTTGAGCATTTAAATATTTTATATAATTTTAAATGCCCAAATTCAAATATTTATGATTTAATTCAAAAACCCTAAGATGGCCTAGGAAAATGTGCATCACTTTTGGCAGAGGTTCTGAACCAAGAAAAAAATGATGGGCATTTTAGAAGGGCATTTCAGGTTCATTGAAAAAGTTTTTAGTAAACCCTAGTTGGTTTCAGAGGGGACTGGGGGTTCTGTCATCCCCATTTCAGGTTTCTGATGAAAGAGTAAACATGATGCAACACTCTAATGCATGGCTAACTAGGGTGTGACAACTCACCCCCACTCGAAAGAATCTCGTCCCGAGATTTGGGTTCCTCCGGAAAGAAGGCGGGATACTCAAGTCGAAGACGATCCTCCCTTTCCCAAGTTGCTTCATCCACAGAATGGTGCGACCATTGTACTTTGAGAAACTTGATATTATGACGTCGAGTGGTACGCTCGGCCTGATCGAGGATACGAATGGGGTACTCTCGATATGTAAGATTATCTTGGAGATCAAGCGTTTCGTGGTCCACTCCACGGATAGGATCCGAGAAGCAACGCCTGAGTTGAGAAACGTGGAAGACATCGTGGACTCTGGAGAGGTGCGGAGGTAGTTCCAACTGGTAGGCAACTTCTCCTCGTTTAGCGAGAATGCGAAAAGGTCCAATGTAACGAGGAGCCAATTTGCCTTTGATACCGAAACGATGGGTTCCCTTCAGAGGGGTAACCCGAAGGTAAGCCTTCTCGTCAACCTCGAAAGTCATAGCCTTATGTTTTCGGTCATATTGACTCTTTTGACGAGATTGGGCTGTTTTCAACTTTTCACGAACGATGCGAACTTGCTCTTCTGCTTCCTGAATCATATCCGGGCCAAAGAATTGTCTTTCCCCGGTCTCTGACCAGTTAAGGGGTGTTCGACACCGTCGTCCATAGAGAACTTCAAAAGGGGCTTTACCCAAGCTAGATTGATAGCTGTTGTTGTAAGCGAATTCGGCAAATGGAAGGCACTTCTCCCAATCCATTCCGAATGAGATAACAGAGGCTCGAAGCATGTCTTCTAGAATCTGGTTGACGCGTTCCACTTGACCACTCGACTGAGGGTGGAAAGCGGTGCTAAAGGAGAGACGGGTTCCCATAGCATTTTGGAAACTTTCCCAAAATCGAGAGGTGAAAATACTTCCTCGATCCGAGTTAATTTCCAAAGGAACACCATGGAGAGACACTATTCGGGAGATGTATAAGTCTGCCAGCTGACTAGCGGTTATACTCTCACGAACAGGTAGGAAATGGGCTACTTTGGAAAGACGATCGACAACGACGAAGATAGCATTATTCCCTCTCTTGGTCCTGGGAAAACCGGTAATGAAATCCATACCAATTTTATCCCATTTCCATTCAGGAATAGCTAAGGGTTGAAGGGTGCCAGCAGGCCGTTGATGCTCTGCTTTTACACGACGACAGACGTCGCAATTAGCAATATACTGAGCAATTTCTCTCTTCATCCTAGTCCACCAGAACCTCTGGCGTAGGTCCTGATACATCTTAGTACTACCGGGATGAATGGTGAGAGGAGATTCATGAGCCTCCTTAAGGATCAATCGCCTCAGGTTTCGCACTTTGGGAACCACTAGTCGATTCCCGAAGTATACGACCCCTTGATCATTAATGGAGAAACAATTCGCAATTCCTTTCTTGATGTTTCTCTTGATGCGGGAGATTCCCGGATCTACCTTCTGTGCCTTGACGATCTGGTCCGTAAGGGTAGGTTTCGCCACCAAGGTGGAAAGAAAACCTTGAGGAACAATGTGAAGGTTAAGCTTCCGAAATTCCTCATGGAGAAGCGGTTGACTTTGTTGTAACATTAGGTTGTTACAATAAGATTTACGACTTAGCGCATCAGCCATGACGTTGGCTTTCCCTGGGGTGTAAGTTATTCCTAAGTCGAAATCTGTGATCAACTCAACCCAACGTCTTTGCCTGAGATTCAAATCCGGTTGGGTGAAAATGTACTTCAGACTTTGGTGATCAGTGAATATTTCGCAACGGTTACCGAGGAGGTAATGTCGCCAGGTCTTAAGTGCATAGACTACGGCTGCAAGCTCTAGATCATGAGTAGGATAATTCTCCTCATGTGGGTGCAATTGCCGTGAAGCGTAAGCAATTACGTGTCGATCTTGCATGAGAATGCAACCTAGTCCTTGTCGCGAGGCGTCGCAGTAGATAACAAAGTCCTTGGAGAAGTCTGGCGGTACCAGTACGGGAGCAGAAGTCAGGCGTCTTTTCAGTTCCTGAAAGCTGTGCTCACATTGTGGAGTCCATTCGAACTTCTTATCTTTCTTGAGGAGTTCGGTTAGAGGTTTAGCAACTTTGGAGAAGTTTTCGACAAAGCGACGGCAATAGCTCGCTAAGCCCAGAAAACTCCGAACTTGCTTGACCGATTCAGGTGGAGTCCAATTAAGGACGGCTTGAACTCGCTCAGGGTTAACAGCAATACCTTTACCAGATATTACATGACCCAGATAGGTCACTTCCGACAACCAGAATTCACATTTAGAAAATTTGGCATAAAGGCGATGCTCTCGAAGTTTCTTCAACACTAGCCTTAGATGTTCGGCATGTTCTTCCTCGTTCTTGGAGTAGATGAGTATATCATCGAGATAAACTACGACGAATTTATCCAAATACTCCATGAAGATTGAGTTCATTAACCGAGAAAAGGTGGCTGGAGCGTTGGTTAAACCGAAGGACATGACGGTGTACTCGTATTGGCCATAACGAGTAACAAAGGCCGTTTTAGGAATGTCCCCGTTTCTGATTTTGATTTGATGGTAGCCCAACCTCAAATCCATCTTGGAGAAGACTGAGGATCCAGCGAGCTGATCATACAGGTCGTTGATCCTGGGGAGCGGATATTTGTTCTTGATTGTGACCAAATTGACAGGTCGATAATCTACAACCATCCGGTCCGTACCATCCTTCTTCTTGACGAAGAGGACGGGGCAAGCCCACGGAGATGAACTAGGTCGGATGAAACCCTTTTTCAAGGACTCATCGAGTTGTTTCTTAAGCTCGGCTAGTTCTAGTGGTGCCATCTTATAGGGTCTTCTAGCAATCGGAACGGTTCCTGGAATGAGGTCTATTACGAACTCAACATCCCTGTCAGGTGGAACACCTGGCAATTCCTCTGGGAAGACATCCGGGAAGTCACGGACTACCGGAACGTCCTCAAGGTCTGGCAAAGGGCTGGCGTTAAGAGAATATAATTGTCGCTTGGCTAATCGGGTCAAGACATTGACTATCTTGCCCGAAGGATGAGTGAGTTGAACAGTCCTAGAGAAGCAATCAATTTTGGCATGATGAGCTGACATCCAGTCCATACCCAAAATGATATTAATATCTGAAAATTTGAGAGCTATCAAAGATGCAAGGAAAACAAGTCTGTCGACTTGGATTTCATTTCCATAACTTACCCTGGAGGTCTGCCATCTAGAACCGGGAGTAGAAATTTCCATAGTGGATGGCATGTCACAGAATGCGGTGTTATGCAAACGAGCATAGTTCTCGGATATAAATGAATGAGAGGCTCCTGTATCGAAAAGAACAGATGCCGGGTGGCAATTAACAAGGAGCGTACCGAGAACGACGTTGGGATCCTCTTGAGCTTCTTCGGCAGAGATACAGTTGACATGGCCACGTGTAGCGGTGGCCGGCTTGGCGTGGAACACTTTCCCTGTCGGCTTGCCACGGCCAACAGCTTTAGCAGATTGGTTGGGGTTGGTCTGGGGACACTCACGCATATAGTGGCCAGATTCCCCACACTTGAAACAAGTCACGGAACTGGTACGTGGAGGAGCATTGTTGGTTGGACCCCCATAGGGCTTGGCTGGTGCAGACTGTTGAACAGGGCGAGGCGCCTGGAAAGATGGCCTCGGTGTGAACCTGGGTGGCAGGGCGGTGTTGGGCACCCACACGCGGCGCTTCTGAGGACCAGCACCGGATGAGGAACCCATGTCACGGCCATGCTTGCGTGTTGCGTCATAATCAGTCTGACCAGTTTCAGCACTGATGGCCTTGTTAACAAGTTTCTGAAAAGATGTGCACTCATGCAGACGGAGGTCGCGGCGAAGCTCAGGACTAAGCCCCTTACGGAACCTTGCTTGCTTCTTAGCATCAGTAGAAACTTCCTCAGTTGCATATCGTGCGAGGTTACCGAACTCCCTGCTGTAAGCATCCACAGAGAGTCGGCCCTAAGTGAAACTGCAAAATTCCTCACGTTTACGGTCCATGAGACCCTCCGGAATGTGATGTTCACGGAAAGCCTCGCTGAATTCAGCCCAAGTAGTGACATGGCCCGCTGGGCGCATAGCTCCATAATTCTCCCACCATAGACTGGCGGGACCTTCAAGATGATATGCAGCAAAGGTGACCTTGTCAGCCTCCGCTACCAGCACGGAACGCAGTTTGTGAGAAATACTGCGAAGCCAGTCATCAGCGTCGAGAGGCTCGACGGAGTGGTGGAACGTGGGTGGATGTAACTTGATGAAATCACTGAGTGACACCACGTTAGTCCTCTGATGGTGTGCCGTGTTCTGTTCAATACGCTCCAACAAACGGTTGGTCTCCCGCTTGTTTCTTTCGGCTTCCATCATAACCTCGGCTAGGGAAGGAGGATGAGGCAGATTTGCATTCCTGACTTCACTGCCTTCGGCCTGCTCTTGAGGAGCAGGGTTAGTGCGCGTGTTGACCATCCTAGGTAAACAAGACAATGATTTAGTCAGGATGATAAAATTCCGACATAGGATACAGAATGTAAGGAATAACTCGGAATGCAAGATGATCATCCGTATGACATGGTAGATACAGAAACTGCTTCTTTATTCCATCGTCATACACACCATACAGGGTTTAGTACAAGACCAAACAAGGTACTATTACGGTGAAAAGAGGATTACATCTCATCGGAGGCATTCCCAGCTCCTATACATTATTTTTCTACACCTCCGGAAGGCGATACAAACTAGGTCATATCCCACGAGTCACGCAGGACGATAGACGACACAGCTAACACGAACTAGTGATACTACTACTAACTCAGACCGATCCGTAGTAGTCCTCGTAGAAGTCACCTCCATAGCCTGGAAGCTCAACATGATCATCCGGAAACAGACGATCTCGCGGAGCTTGTGGACCATAGGGGCTAGGATGAGGTCTTGGACCAACAGACGGTGGCCTGCGGGGACCGCGAGGTGGGGTGATGCCTCCTACATCACGCCAACCCATCACGTCTGGCAGAGCAGATCTCACAGGATAGAGATCGCGCATATCCGAATATCCAGCTTGCACCGCCGGTGCAAACCGAGTCAATGTGGCCCAGTGGTCAGCACGGGTATTGAAGAGCTCTAACCTCAAGGCCCGATTTTCACGGTCCTTATCCTCGAGCATCTCAGCAGTGGTGCGAGTCCGTGAATCCTCCTGGGTGGGGTCAGCATAGATAGCCTGGAGATACCCTTGTGCTCCCGGAAGTGATCCTGGCATATACCGGAAATCAGAGTCCCGAAATAGGCCAGACCTGACTCGCATGATGGTCATCATAGAGTAGGCGGCGTCCTGCACAGCCATCTCAATAGTAACCCCGAGTCCATAGGAGCAGTGAAGGGGCTCGGTGGACCCAGGATAAGATGGAAATATCCTGACCGTGCAGAGATACTGGCCTTGATTAAAGTCTCGGAATTGCTCTTCGACCGTGTACTCAGGATACCAACGGTATCCAGCCTCAGTCATTACCCTGACCAACATGGCAGTATGGCCGGGTACATCTAGGCATCGAGTCAGGCGAACCACTTGATTGAGGTCGCGAGTGGCCATCTGAAAGCACAATCATAATGCAAAGGCATTAGAATTTCTAGCAAAATTTCGGCAGCATAACAGCTGTAAATGCTCAAGAAGGATTTTGAGACATTTGACAAAGGATTTCATACACACTCAACATCATCATATCAAAGTTCTGAATCCATCCTAACAACATAACGTGGTAGTAGAACTGAACTAGGCTTGTATCCATCAACCCTATAAGGTACTACTGATTAGTAACGCGTGATCCTGATAGAGAGAATAGATCCTAATTCCTTAACCCCCGGTGGAAGAATAGACTGACTCAGATCAGAATGTCATAAGATAAAGGAGTAAAAAGAGCCTTACGTTCCAACCCACAAACAATTCCCCTACATATAACTAAAGAATTTCTAGACTCAACATCGACCGGTTTGGCTTGGAGAACCTACAGGCAGTCCGGCTCTGATGCCAACGCTGTCAGGACCCCGACTCGATGTCACATCGATCTAGCCGGTAACACCTCATATCACTTTGCGGCCTCACGCACGGTATCCCCACGGGTGTCGCCTTACCTTTGCCCGGGACCGTTTGCGCCTTTTGGCTCACGTATATGATAGTGTCGCTAGCATCCATATGATAAGGAGCCCGGGCTGACATGACTAGTCGTAAACCCAAAGTGGCACAGACTTACAGGGACAGGCATCCATGACCCAGCTTCGAACGTGTCGGTCATCAGCAAGTGGGTCCGGGCTGTAGCACTGGGCTAGCAGGACTCCGGTAAACCGGGCTGTAGCGGGCTAACAGGACTCCGGTACTCAATGCGTGACATTTCCCCGAAGGGACAGACACCGGAACGAAGAAGGACACATGCCGGCCAGCCTAAGTGTTCCAGAGCAGTAGCAAGCTACCATGGCTCAGCGGTAACACTAGGAGACATTTCCCGGTAAGAGAGGCTACTAAAGATAAACAACTAGATAGTCAGATCCCACACATACCAAGCATTTCAATCATACACACAATATGCTCGATATGTGTAAATACAACAAGGCATCACAACATGACTCTATGACATAAGTACTTTATTTAAGGCTCAGAGAGCCATACATAACATACACAAAGGTACGGGTCACACGACCCAGCATTCAAGTCATACAGTCATACAAACCAGCAGCGGAAGTAATTTGTCTGAGTACAGACAACTAGAAAAATAAAAGAGGCTTGGAAAGCCTAGCTATACTACGTGGTCCTTCACAAGCTCAGGATCACCACCTGGGCCTTAGCCTACTCATTGATGTCAACGTCTACGTAGAACCCATCAGAAGGGGTTGCAGCGTCTTCTGTAAAAATGTAAATTATAGCAACATGAGTACAAAGGTACTCAGCAAGACTTACATCAGATCCTACATACATGCATATTATCAAGAAGGGTTGGTGGAGTTGTTGCAGCAAGCCAGCTTTGACTCTTGGCTAGGCTAACCTACGAGACTCCAACTTGAAATGGTTTTGCGTACACGAGTCCACTACTCACCAATTCAATACACTACCGAGGATCCACCTCCGTCTTCCTACGGAAGAGCCATCCTCGGCACTCACACTTATCTTGAGGCTTTTAGTAGTTTCCATTTACTTGTCTATGAACTGTATAGGCAACCAAGTAGTCCTTTACCGCGGACGCGGCTATTCGAATAGATCATGATAACCCTGCAGGGGTGTACTTCTTCATACACGCTCTCACCACTTACCGTCGTTTACACGACATGTACTCGGCAACCTTCAAGCGGAAACCCAACGTGGGTGTCGGCCACGACCTGCCTAACCACCTAAGCCTCCAGTCCAGGTTTATCGCCTATCCAAGTTCCATCCGCAGGGAGTCCGGCCAAGGTTTCCCATACGGCCCCGAATGATGTGAACAGGGTTCCCGAGATACCTAACGGGTATCCAGTACACCCGGCCACGTACCTACCGCATCACAGCCCACCCCTACGGTCAGCGCTGTCCACGGCCTCCAGTAGGCTACAAACACCAGAAACTACATGCAACTCCTGGACGGAGAACTAGGGTGAATAAGAAGCCGAGAGGGTCCATTGGTTTCAGGCCCAATGCATGGTAGTAGCTGATTCTTAAATCACACATACAGATCTCAGTGCTTAAGGTTGGCTTCAATGAAACAACCCACCATGTACTCCTACATGGCCTCTCATCGATACCTTTACCAAATCGTGTTCACCACACCACTCTCATTACCGACATAATCATTTCACTCTAGCCCATCACCCAGATGAACCAGACCTGACACGACTCTAAGCATAGCAGGCATAGCAAGGTAGGAACAACACATACATATGGCTCAATCAACTCCTACACATGCTAGTGGGTTTCATCTAGTTACTGTGGCAATGACAGGTCATGCAGAGGAAGTGGGTTCAACTACCGTAGCACACAGCAGTTCGAAACGCGTTGTCTTAATGCAGTAAAAGAGAGCAGGAGCGAGAACATGGGATTGTATCAATATGATCAAATGGTTGGTTGCTTGCCTGATGGTTCGATGCACTGATACGGTTCTTCGTTAGGGTAATCACGATACTCCTCGGAGGCAGAACCTGCCGCAAAGAACACCGATACACAACCATCACCAAACAATGTGCAACAATATGATGCATGCATGAAACATAGCAATATGAGTGTGTTGGGCTAATGCAACTAAGACCAGAAGGGTTTGAACCAATTTGAATCAAAGATTCAAATTTCAAACTCAAACATGGCCTTTTAAAGTGCTTTTCCTTGTTCTGCTTTAAACATCAGGTTAACTTGTTTAATCATACATGAAAATAGTACAGATGGATAGATTGGATTTTTCTGATCATTTTTCATATATAATTTGTCTGATTTGGAGTTACAAAATAAAAGTTATGAATTTTTGAAGTTTAAACTATATTCTGGAATTTCCTATATTAGATTAATTCCAGAAAATCAATTATTGCGTCAGCCTGACGTCAGTGTGACGTCAGCAGGTCAACGGAACATGTCCAGGTCAAACCTGACAGTGGGTCCCGCGTGTCAGGGTGATTAAATTAATTAAAGTTTAATTAAAACTAAACCTGTTTAATTAACAGGGCTGGGCCCCACCTGTCATTGACTCAGGGGAGTCAACCAGGGCCCACCCGTGGTCAAACCCGGGTCGGCTGCACCGGCGTTTAGCCGCCGGCGAGCCCGACGCGGCGGCGGAAGTGGTTTTGGCTGTTTCGGCCACCAAATGGGTCGCGGAGACCACCGGAGTGGAGCTGAGGACGAGCCGCAGCTCTTGGTGGAGTCCGTTGGGGTCGGGGTGGCCGGAGTTGGCGCCGGCGACGACTTTGGCGGCCACCGGGGTTCGGCCGAAGACGAACTTGACGCTAGAGGGGTCGGTGAGGCTCGGGGAGTGGCTAGCTAGGTGCTAAGTGACACGGTGAGCATGACGGACACCGTGGAGTGGCCGGAGGATGACCGGGAGCACGTCGGCGACAAGCTCCACGGCGGTGGGTGCGGTTGAGCTCCGGGAGGTCGCTACACGGCTCGGGAGCAAGAACGGAAGGGAGGGGAAGATGGCTAAGCTCACAGTGAGTGCGACGAAGCACTTGGTGTGGCCGGAGATGGACCGGAGCGACGACGGCGTTGAAGGGGATCTCCGGCGACGGCGGTTCGGGCGAGGTCGTTGCGGTGGACTCGGGCGTTGCGAGCGCTCGGGGCTCGGCTTGCTCGATGGAGTGGACAGCGGCGGAGCTCCTGGACACGATGAGAGGACGCACGGGCGGCGGGGAGCACGGCTACGACGAAGGCACGGCGATGGTGGCGTCGGTCATGGCGGGGGAGCGCGAGGGGGAGGAGCTGGAGAGGAGAGGGGGTGTCTGGGGGGTTCGGGGGAGCGAGGGAGGCCGGTCCACGATGTCACCGGGCGCGGGGAGCGGCGAGGCGGCGAGCAGGTGCGTGCCGCGCGCTGCGGTCGCTGTCGGGCACCTGCCTGCCTGCCTGGCCGGCAAGCAGCTCACTGGAGCGGCGCTGGGCTGGGCCGGCAGGTGGGCCGGGAGCAGGCGCCAGGTAAGTTTTTTCCATTTCTTTCTGTTTTCTGTTTTTTTAATACTTCTGAAACTTTGTTGAATTAAATAAAATACTTAGGCTACTCCTAAAATCACCAAACTACTCCTGGTCCATAGTTGGATTATTTCCAACATGAAACATTTTAGTTTGGAGATATTTGAGCATTTAAATATTTTATATAATTTTAAATGCCCAAATTCAAATATTTATGATTTAATTCAAAAACCCTAAGATGGCCTAGGAAAATGTGCATCACTTTTGGCAGAGGTTCTGAACCAAGACAAAAATGATGGGCATTTTAGAAGGGCATTTCAGGTTCATTGAAAAAGTTTTTAGTAAACCCTAGTTGGTTTCAGAGGGGACTGGGGGTTCTGTCATCCCCATTTCAGGTTTCTGATGAAAGAGTAAACATGATGCAACACTCTAATGCATGGCTAACTAGGGTGTGACAAAAACGCTTTTGGAGCCCCGATTCTAAGCTGTAAAGCATGCCGCACTGAACGAGGGAGTAATCATCAGCACGTGATTGCCAAGTGTTCATAACGTCTTGGTTCTCTGGGATGGGTGCTTCACCTAGCGGTGCATCTAGGACATAATCTTTCTTGGCTGCTATGAGGATGATCCTCAGGTTCCGGACCTAGTCCGAATAGTTGCTGCCATCATCTTTCAGCTTGGTTTTCTCTAGGAACGCGTTGAAGTTCATGTTGACATGAGCGTTGGCCATTTGATCTACAAGACATATTTTGCAAAAGTTTTAGACTAAGTTCATGATAATTAAGTTCATCTAATCAAATTATTTAATGAACTCCCACTCAGATTAGACATCCCTCTAGTCATCTAAGTGTTACATGATCCGAGTCGACTAGGCCGTGTCCGATCATCATGTGAGACGTACTAGTCATCATCGGTGAACATCTCCATGTTGATCGTATCTTCCATACGACTCATGTTCGACCTTTCGGTCTCTGTGTTCCGAGGCCATGTCTGTACATGCTACGCTCATCAAGTTAACCCTAAGTGTTCTGCATGTGTAAATCTGTCTTACACCCGTTGTATGTGAATGTTAGGATCTATCACACCCGATCATCACGTGGTGCTTCGAAACGACAAACTTTAGCAACGGTGCACAATTAGGGGGAACACTTTCTTGAAATTATTATAAGGGATTATCTTATTTACTACCGCTGTTCTAAGTAAACAAGATGCATAAACATAATAAACATCACATGCAATTATATAGTAGTGACAGGATATGGCCAATATCATATAGCTCCTTCGATCTCCATCTTCGGGGCTCCATGATCATCTTCGTCACCGGCATGACACCATGATCTCCATCATCATGATCTCCATCACTGTGTCTTCATGAAGTTGTCACGCTAACGACTACTTCTACTTCTATGGCTAACGCGTTTAGCAATAAAGTAAAGTAATTTACATGGCGTTCTTCAATGACACGCAGGTCATACAAAAAATAAAGACAACTCCTATGGCTCCTGCCGGTTGTCATACTCATTGACATGCAAGTCGTGATTCCTATTACAAGAACATGATCTCATACATCACAATATATCATTCATCATTCATCACAACTTTTGGCCATATCACATCACATGACAATTGCTGTAAAAACAAGTTAGACGTCCTCTAATTGTTGTTGCATATTTTACGTGGCTGCAATTGGGTTCTAGCAAGAACGTTTTCTTACCTACGAATAACCACAACGTGATTTTGTCAACTTCTATTTACCCTTCATAAGGACCCTTTTCATCTAATCCGCTCTAACTAAAGTAGGAGAGACAGACACCCGCTAGCCACCTTATGCACCTAGTGCATGTCAGTCGGTGGAACCTGTCTCACGTAAGCGTACGTGTAAGGTCAGTCCGGGCCGCTTCATCCCACAATACCGCTGAAGCAAGAAAAGACTAGTAGCGGCAAGCAAGTTGACAAGATCTACGCCCACAACAAATTTGTGTTCTACTCGTGCAATAGAGAACTACGCATAGACCTAGCTCATGATGCCACTGTTGGGGAACGTTGCAGAAAATAAATTTTTTACTACGGTTTCACCAAGATCCATCTATGAGTTCATCTAAGAAATGAGTGAAAGGAGAGATGCATCTACATACCACTTTGTAGATCGCGAGCGGAAGCGTTCAAAAGAACGGGGTTGAAGTAGTCGTTCTCGTCGTGATCCTATCACCGGAGATCCTAGCACCGAAGGACGGCACTTCCGTGTTCAACACACGTATGGTCAGCGTGACGTCTCCTCCGTCTTGATCCAGCAAGGGGGCAGGAGAGGTTGATGATGATCCAGCAGCACGACGGCGTGGTGGTGGATGCAGCAGAACTCCGGCAGGGCTTCGTCAAGCTGCTGTGGGAGGAGGACGAGGTGTAGCAGGGGGAGGGAGGCGCCAAGACTTGGGTGCGGCTGCCCTCCCTCCTGCCCTACTTTATATAGGCCCCCGGGGGGGAGCGCCAGCCCTGGGAGATGCAATCTCCCAAGGGGGCGGCGGCCAGGGGGGGTGGAGTGCCCCCCAAGGCAAGTGGTGCACCCCCACCTAGGGTTTCCAACCCTAGGCGTAGGGGGGCCAAGGGGGGGCGCACCAGCCCACTAGGGGCTGGTTCCCCTCCCACTTCAGCCCACGGGGCCCTCCGGGATAGGTGGCCCCACCCGGTGAACCCCCAGGACCCTTTCGGTGGTCCCGGTACAATACCGGGTGACCCCGAAACTTTCCCGATGGCCGAAACAACACTTCCTATATAGTTTTCTTTACCTCCGGACCATTTCGGAACTCCTCGTGATGTCCGGGATCTCATACGGGACTCCAAACAACATTCGATTTGCTGCATACTCATATTCATACAACCCTAGCATCACCGAACCTTAAGTGTGTAGACCCTACGGGTTCGGGAGACATGCAGACATGACCGAGACGGCTCTTCGATCAATAACCAACAGCGGGATCTGGATACCCATGTTGGCTCCCACATACTCCTCGATGATCTCATCGGATGAACCACGATGTCGAGGGTTCAAGCAACCCCGTATAGTATTCCATTTGTCAGACGGTATGTTACTTGCCCGAGACTCGATCGTCGGTATCCCAATACCTCGTTCAGTCTCGTTACCGGCAAGTCACTTTACTTGTACCATAATGCATGACCCCGTGACCAGACACTTGGTCACTTTGAGCTCATTATGATGATGCACTACCGAGTGGGCCCAGTGATACCTCTCCGTAACACGGAGTGACAAATCCCAGTCTCAATCCGTGTCAACCCAACAGACACTTTCGGAGATACCTGTAGTGCACCTTTATAGTCACCCAGTTACGTTGTGACATTTGGTACACCCAAAGCACTCCTATGGTATCCGGGAGTTACACGATCTCATGGTCTAAGGAAGAGATACTTGACATTGGAAAAGCTCTAGCAAAATGAACTACACGATCTTATGCTATGCTTAGGATTGGGTCTTGTCCATCACATCATTCTCCTAATGATGTGATCTCGTTGTCAATGACATCTAATGTCCATAGTCAGGAAACCATGACTATCTATTGACCAACGAGCTAGTCAAGTAGAGGCTTACTAGGGACGTATTGTGGTCTATGTATTCACACGTGTATTACGATTTCCGGATAATACAATTATCATGAACAAGGAAATATAATAATAATCCTTTTATTATTGCCTCTAGGGCATATTTCCAACAATACCCACCCTGAGGCAACGGGGACGTCCATCTTGATTCGCGGCAAAGTCTTCCGGGTCTTGGAGGGAGCAACTTTAGGCTGCTTGGCCACCTTCTCCGTCGGATTCGGAGTCGGCGTCCTAGTGCACTTCTGAGTACCGACACTCGGACCCACGCCTTTCCCACGCCCGCCAACCGGATCATGCCGTTGTTTGGATCGACGTTCGGAGCATGGTGGCGAATCGACTTCCTCCTCCTCATCTAATTCCTCGCTCTCCTCCTCCTCGTCGCTTCCCTGAGAATCCCACTTGACACTATCCTCCACACTGTCCTCACCCTCCTGGGCCTGTTCCAAAGCCTGTTCACCATTGGGCATCGAATGCATCTCAGTGAACACCTGCAGAGCAAATTGGACGAACGAGAGTCGGTCAATATCAAGTGCAGTCGGAGCATGAATGAGAAACAGTCGGAACGAAAAGAGTACCTTGTCGGGTGGATTTATGCTACTAAAGGGAACGGCCCACCTAGACCCTCTGGGTTTGTCCTGATTGCATGTGATGCTCCTCAGCCACGAGGCTACTGTTGCAGACGACACTTCTTCCGGATGGGTCCGAGTGGTGTCGTCCGGCCCGGAATATAGCCACATCGGGTAATCGCGGGTCTGGAGAGGCTGGATGCGTCGACCGATGAACACCTCCAACAGATCCAGACCCATGACGCCATCATTGATAAGCTGAACCACCCTTTCCACCAACATCCTTGTCTCCATGATCTCGCCAGCAGTCTCTTTCAGTGGAGCAGGAGTCTGGACTCGGTCAAACGAGAAGTGGGGGAGACTGGTCGACTGACCAGGAGTCGCGACATCTTGGCAATAGAACCAAGTCGACTGCCAGCCCCTAACAGAGTCAGGAAGGGTCATGGCAGGAAAGGCACTCCCTTTTCTCTTTTGGATGCCTACACCCCCACACATCTGAATGACATGGGTTTTCGAGTCACTCGACTTCGCCTTTTTTACCGATTGGGAACAAATAGTGAAGATGTGTTTGAAAAGACCCCAGTGCGGTTGACACCCCAAGAAGTTCTCGCACATCGACACGAAAGCGGCTAAATGCGTGATGGTGTTGGGGGAGAAATGGTGGAGTTGGGCGCCGAAAAAGTTCAGAAACCCCTGAAAGAAAGGATGCGGGGGAAGTGAAAAGCCGCGGTCGACGTGGGTGGCGAGCAGAACACACTCACCCAGTCGAGGTTGAGGACTCATCTCCCCCTCCGACAGCTTCGCCGCTCCCTTCGCGATCAACCTCGACTCCATCAGCTCGTCCAGGTCCGCCTGCTGAATCAAAGACCGGATCCAATCTCCTTGGATCTAGCCCGGCGGCAGCCCCGCGCGCGACGATGACCCGCGTTGCTGCTTCTTGCCCTTCGCCACCTCCTTCATCTTATTTGCGCACTCTAGCGCCGCCGTCTTCTCCTTCACCATAGCGATGGGGCAGCGGCATCGGAGTGGAAGAGTAAGGTGCAGCGGAGAAGCAGAGAAAGGAGGAAGAAGAGAAAATGCGCATAGTGCGGACGCCTCGGTCCGGTCACCTTATAAGACGTCATTTCTGAGTGACTGACGCGTGGGGCCAGACGATCCCATCAAATCCCGCAACAATCACCCGTAGCGTACGTGGTGAAAAAGGCAGCACGGGAATCGAGGAATCACTGCTTATCCGCTCCGCCCGCTTCGGCCTCCCCCATCTGTCACGCTCCCCCAAAATTGTGTATCCCGCGAAATCCAGGATACGCTGCAGACAATCGCGCCCAGGATCCCGCGCTCCAACACAACACTCGGCACACAAGATCAAGAGTTCATTCGACTCTCCGCTGAATGGATCAAGGCAACTGAGTCGACATCAAATACCAACGCAGGCGTTCAGACTTATAGAAAGCACCCTCGAAGTCCCAAAGCTCGGAACAGGTTCAATTTCAACCTACTTTGCACTCACACCTTAATCCATTCAGGGGCTACCGATGAGGATACAGACCTGGGGTAGGGTCATAGGCCTGACCTACACGCCCTACCCAAGGTCACTACCACAGAATATGAGAAGACCAAGAATCCACTCGACGATGCAATCACTCGACAAGAATTCTCTACCTTCACTCGACCATATGGGAACCACTCGACTACGTCGAATACCAGGAGTCGGTAGGACGTACAACGGCCGAATATTCACTCCTTAGTGTTCATGATCACTAAGAGTACTTAATGCTGGCGTTACCAGTAACGCCCCTTACTTTATGTACATTAGTTCCCTTGTAATGGAGGCGGGCTGGGGTCCTGGCGCACTCTATATAAGCCACCTCCCTCCTTTGGCACAAGGGTTCGCACCCTCTGTAATTCAACACACATAATCCAATCGACCGCCTCCGGGCACCGAGACATAGGGATATTACTTCCTCCTTCGAGGGCCTGAACTCGTAAATCTCGTGTGTACATCTTCGCCATAGCTAAGATGTTGCCTCTCCATACCTACCCCCTTTCTACTGTCAGCCTTAGAACAACGATAGTTGGCGCCCACCTTGGGGCAGGTGTCTTAGCAACTTTTTGGTGAAGTTGCAAGTTTTTCCGATCACCATCATCATGGTTTCTGGCGGCGGATTGGCTGAGGGCCGCGAGATCCGTCTCGGCGCGCTCGTTTTCATCACCGACGACTCCGCATGGCTCCAAGAAGCTCCCCTGAACACTGAGGTGCTCCCCGTCCGAGGGGCGACACACTTCCGCACGTGCGTTCACGGCATTCTTCTCCGGCAGCCGTCGACTCAATATCAGTTGGCTCCAATGGCGTTTTCCCTCCCCGCTGTCCGCCGCCGCAAGCGGTCCGGTCAATCGCAGCTTCAGCGGTGGGTGAAACACGCGGTGGCTCGGCAGTCGACCACCCACCAAGTCGTGACAATCGAGCCCGACGAGACTCTCCATGGCCCGTTCGATCTGTCGACTAGCTCCGCGGAGACCGCATCCGAGTGCGATAGCAGCGATCCTGCGGCCGAAGTCTTGATGGTCGATGGGCCTCATAGCCCACCTGGTTTCCATCGCGAGGGCGGCGGAGACGGAGGCGGCGATCCATCCACGTCCACGAGGAATACCGACCCGAGCCCCTCTCTTCTCAGCAGAGGGAAGAACTTCGTCGCCGCAACATGGATGCACTCCACACGGCCATCGTTGGAGAAACCCCCAAGGCTCGAGACTTGGAGGAGGTGCGCTTAGCTAATTTGGCTGAGCGCACTCGACTGGATAACCTCCAGCGGGCTCTCGACGTGCACGCTCAGGAGCGGATCCATGAGTCCAGTCGATGACAACTTTTTCCGCCTCCACCTAAGGTACACCGCACTCCGATTCAGAATCTCACAACTGCAGCCCGCATAGCAGAGTCGATCCAACCTTCCCAGTCGGAAGCTGGCAGAGGGTTGATGCAAAGCTGGGCCCTGCTCAGGGCGGCAGGAGAGTAGAATACAGCAGTATCTCAGTCGCGGAACAGGATTCATAGCAGATCCATTGCAGCGGACACAGTTCAGTCGGCTCACAGCCCCAGATCACCTCTGCCGCGTGAAGGGCGTGGGCAATATGATCATCCACTCGACCGTGACAATCACCGTCGAGGACCCACGCCTCCCCCGAGGAGTGCGTCATATGTGCCTCGGCGGAACGATGATAGGTGCCGTCATAGTGGTGAGCGCAGAGCTTCAGTCGACCCAAGGGAACCAGGCTTTGACGCGAGATCTATCCTCATTCAAGGCCTGGTCGACTGAAACAGGGCGCACAGAGAAGACCCAGGCAGAGACCGTCCAAGTGGCAGCCGAGTGCATGTTTCTGGTCCCGAGTGTTTTAGCAGAGCCATCAGAGCAGGAGTGATTCCTCCCAACTTCAGGTTGGCGTTCGGGGTCAGTAAGTTCACCGGCGAATCGAAGCCGGAAACTTGGCTTGAAGATTACTGAGTGGCTATGCAGATTGGGGGCGGCAACAACGTGATAGCGATGAAGCATCTCCCTCTTATGTTGGAAGGATCGGCTCGAGCGTGGCTGACTCAGTTGACTCCAGGCAGTATTCACTGTTGTGAAGAGCTATCCCGAGTGTTCGTGAGAACTTTCGAGGGCACGTGTAAGCGACCAGCAGGTTTGCCCGAGCTGCAGCATTGTGTGCAGAAGCCGAATGAGACTTTGAGGGAGTTCATACAGAGATGGTCCACTTTGCATCACACCGTCGAGAATGTTTCAGAGCATCAAGTTATATGTGCTTTCAAGGAAGGCGTCAAATATAGGGAGTTGGTCTTGAAATTCGGTCGAACTGGAGATATGACTCTGGCTTGAATGATGGAGATAGCCACCCGGTACGCTAACGGAGAAGAAGAGGATCGACTCCTAGTGGGAAGAGCAAACCAGTCGGCCAAGAGGCCGGTGGAGGTAACTCCAATCGGAAGCAGAAGCGTAAAGCCGAGCCAGCAGCACCTGGAGAGATCGCAGCAGTGAATCAAGGAAAGTTTAAGGGAAAACCTAAGGGGCCCTGGCCCCCTAAGAAGGTGAAGGATAAATAAGGGAATGATGTGCTGGATTTGCCATGCCACATCCACACGAAGAAAGATGAGGAAGGTAATCTGATTTACCCGAAGCATACCACTCGGTAGTGTCGACTCCTAATCCAGCAGTTCCGAGAGAAACTGCCCAATGAGAAGGAGAATGAGTCGGACAAAGACGAGGATGAAGAGGAAGACGATGGTTATCCCAAAGTCAATTCCACTCTGATGATTTTTGCTAATGTTGAAAGCAAGAGTCGATTGAAGGTCATCAACAGAGAAGTGAACATGGTCGACCTGCGGAGAAGACCACCTATCTGAGATGGTCTCAGACAGCCATCACATTCGACCAGTCGGACCATCCCGCTCGTGTGGCCACCCCTGGGAGGCAAGCACTGGTGGTCGACCCTGTGGTTGGGGGCACTCGACTGACCAAAGTACTAATGGATGGTGGCAGTGGCCTGAACATCCTTTACGCTGAAACCTTGAAGGGGATGGGCATTCCGATGTCCAAACTTAGCGAGAGCAACATGAGTTTCCATGGTGTTATCCCTGGGAAGAAAGCCAAATCACTCTGCCAGATCGCCCTCGATGTGGTTTTTGGTAATTCCAAGCATTACCGTAAGGAGAAGTTGACATTTGAAGTCGTGGATTTCCAGAGTGCCTATCATGCCATTTTGGGTAGGCCAGCCTATGCACGTTTTATGGCTCGACCATGTTATGTGTACCTCAAACTGAAGATGCCTGGCCCCAAAGGTGTGATCACAATAACTGGCAATTGGCAGAAGGCAGAGGAATGCTTTCAGAAAGGTTCCAAGATCGCCGACGCTCAGATGGCAGCGGTCGAATTGCAAGAGTATCAGAAGAGTGTAGATCCGAGTGATTTGCTCCGAGCCAAGAAGCCCGCTACAGACTCTGCATTTCAGTCGACTGGTGAAACGAAGCCGATTCATATTCACCCGACCAATCCCAATGCTGCGCCGACCCATATTTCAACGACGGTCGATAGCAAATAGGAAGAAGCGCTCATCCAGTTCCTCCATGAGAACTGGGACATCTTCGCATGGAAACCCTCTGACATGCCAGGTGTACCCAGGGGACTGGCTGAGCATCATTTGCGTGTCGACCCCAAGGTAAAACCCATCAAAGAGCACCTTCGGCGGTCCGCCGTGCAGAAGAGGAAAGCAATTGGCCAAGAAGTGGCTTGACTGTTGGCAGCAGAGTTCATCCGTGAAATCTACCACTCCGAGTGGTTAGCCAATGTAGTCATGGTTCCTAAGAAGGATGATTCACTTGGTATGTGCATTGATTTCAAGCATATCAATCGGGCCTGCCCGAAAGATCACTTCCCTCTCCCTCGCATCGATCAGATTGTTGACTCGACTGCGGGGTGCGAGCGTTTGTATTTCCTAGATGCGTATGCCAGATACCATCAGATCCGACTGTATGGTCCTGATGAAATAAAAACAGCCTTCATCACCCCATTCGGGTGCTTTTGCTATGTTACCATGCCTTTCGGTTTGAAAAATGCCGGAGCCACATTCATGAGAATGATTCAGAAGTGCCTGCTCACTCAAATCAGTCGGAATGTGGAAGCGTACATGGATGACATTGTGGTCAAGTCTCATAAAGGTTCCGACCTATTGACTGACCTTGCAGAAACCTTTTTGCCAACCTGAGGAGGTACGATATCAAGCTTAATCCGTCAAAATGCACGTTCAGAGTTACATGAGGAAAGTTACTCGGTTTTCTTGTTTCCGAACGAGGGATCGACGCCAATCCAGAAAAAGTTGATACCATCCTCCGAATGAAATGCCCCATGCGAGTGCCTGACGTTCTGAAGCTGACTGGTTCTCTAGCCGCCTTGAGTCGATTCATTTCTCGTCTCGGTGAAAAGGCCTTGCCTCTTTACCGAGTGATGAAGAAGTCTGATAAGTTCGAGTGGACTGATGAAGCTGATGCAACGTTTGCAGAGCTCAAAACCCTGCTCTCCACCCAGCCGGTGCTCGCTACGCCAAACAGTAAAGAGCCTTTACTACTTAACATTGCAGCCACTGGACAAGTTGTCAGCACAGTACTCACGGTCGAGCGAGAAGAAGAAGGAAAAGCTTACAAGGTTCAATGCCTAGTCTATTATCTCTCTGAAGTTTTGACTCCATCCAAGCAATGATACCCACATTATCAGAAGCTTGTCTATGGAATATACATGACCATGAAGAAAGTCACGCACTATTTCTCTAGCCACTCCATTACAGTCATCAGTGACGCGCTACTATATGAAATTCTGAATAACAGAGATGCAACTGGTCGAGTGGAAAAATGGGCGATTGAACTCCTTCCATTAGATATCAAGTTCAAGGCAAAGAAGGCCATCAAGTCCCAAGCAATTGCAGATTTCCTTGCCGAGTGGATTGAGTAGCAATTGCTGACTCAAGTTCACTCGGAGCATTGGACTATGTTCTTTGATGGCTCCAAGATGTTGAATGGTTCATGCGCTGGAGTAGTTTTGGTATCCCCCCATGGAGACAGGCTCAGTTATGTTCTCTAGATTCATTTTGATTCCTCCAATAACAAAGCCGAATACGAAGCAGTTCTATACGGGTTGCGTATGGCCATTTCACTCGGCGTCCACCGCCTTATGGTCTACGACGACTCAGATTTGGTGGTCAACCAAGTGATGAAGGAATGGGATGTCAGGAGCCCAGCCATGACTGGTTATTGCAATGCAGTGAGAAAGTTGGAGAAGAGGTTTGAAGGTTTGGAGCTCCACCATATACCCCGACTGAAAAATCAAGCTGCAGATGAGTTAGCCACGATAAGTTCAAAGAGAGAGGCCATTCCCCTAAATGTGTTTCTGGAGCATATTCATTCACCTTCAGTTCAAGAAGATCCTTTCACCGAAGAGTCACCGCAGTCCAAGAGCGTCACAGATCGGACTGAAGTTGAAATCCCAGCCATGGTCGACTTAGTCATGGAGGTTTTGGTCATCACGCCCGACTGGACAGTGCCGTACATCACTTACATTCTTAGGAAGGAACTCCCAGAGGATGAAGTAGAGGCTCGACAGATCGTCCGATGGTCTAAAGCCTTTACTGTGATAAAAGGACAGTTGTTCAGAGAAAGTGTGACTGGGGTTTGCCAGAAGTGCATCACTCCAGAAGAAGGCCGAATGATCCTCAATGATATTCACTCGGGGACCTGTGGTCACCCTGCATCCTCTCGCACCATCGTGGCCAAAGCATACCGAGCCGGATTTTATTGGCCGTACGCCAACGAGATGGCAAAAGAAATAGTGGACAAGTGTGAAGGGTGTCAGTTTTACTCCAACATGTCCCACACATCCGCATCAGCTCTAAAGACTATTCCACTCGTCTGGCCTTTCGCTGTTTGGGGATTGGACATGGTTGGACCTCTGAGGACCGGCAGGACCGGATTTACCCATGTGCTGGTAGCAGTCGACAAGTTTACCAAGTGGATCGAAGCCAAGCCCATCAAAACCTTGAAGCAAGCACTGCTGTGAGTTTCATTAGAGAATTGATATTCAGATATGGTGTACCACAGAACATCATCACGGATAACGAGTCGAACTTCGACTCCGACGAGTTCAGAACCTTTTGCGCTTCCCAAGGCACGAGGATCGATTACGCTTCGGTCGCCCACCCTCAGCAGAATGGACAGGCTGAGCAGGCAAATGGATTGATTCTCAAAGGACTGAAGCCTCGCTAAATGCATGACCTCAAGCACGCGGCAGGAGCTTGGGTCGATGAGCTCCCATCAGTGTTGTGGGGGCTGAGGACAACTCCCAATCGGTCGACTGGACGGACTCCATTCTTCTTAGTCTACGGGGCCAAAGTCGTTTTGCCGAGCGATTTGCTCCACAACGCTCCCCGAGTCGAACTCTTCTCAGAAGAGGAAGCAGAGCAAGCTCGACAAGATGCAGTCGACCTCCTGGAGGAAGAAAGAGAGATGTCCTTGATCCGGTCGACCATTTATCAGCAAGACATGCGTCAATTCCATGCCAGGAACATCAGGGGTCGGGCATTCCAGGAAGGAGACTTGGTCCTCCGAGTGGATCAGCAGAAGCCACACAAGCTCGCCCCCGCTTGGCAAGGCCCTTTCGTCGTCACCAAGGTGCTCCACAACGGAGCATACCGCCTCTTCAACGTCGAGCACAACAAAGATGAACCACGCGCCTGGAATGCGGAACTGCTCCGCCCCTTTTACTCTTAAGTATTTAGACCGATGAGATGTAATAAGAAGTACCTCTTAGTTTGTTTATCAAAAGACACCATTTTATAGTCTTCTGAATGATTGTTTTTTATTTCTTTTGTATGTGTTGCCTTAGCAGCGAATCTGTTTCGCCTAAGATGAAGTTATAAAATCCTACCGAGTGGTGAGTCCGCCTCCCACTCGGGGGCTTAACTGCAGCCCAGTGCTCGCCTAAGTTTGTAAAATCCTACCGAGTGGTGAGTCCGCCTCCCACTCGGGGGCTTAGCTGCAGCCCAGTGCTCGCCTAAGTTTGTAAAATCCTACCGAGTGGTGAGTCCGCCTCCCACTCGGGGGCTTAGCTGCAGCCCAGTGCTCGCCTAAGTTTGTAAAATCCTACCGAGTGGTGAGTCCGCCTCCCACTCGGGGGCTTAGCTGCAGCCCAGTGCTCGCCTAAGTTTGTAAAGTCCTACCGAGTGGAGAGCAATCCTCCCACGCGGGGGCTTAGCTGCAGTCCTGCACTTGCCTAAGTTTGTAAAATCCTACTAAGTGGAGAGCAATCCTCCCACTCGGGGGCTTAGCTGCAGCCCAATGCTCGCCTAAGTTTGAAAAATCTTACCGAGTGGAGAGTAATCCTCCCACGCGGGGGC
Source organism: Triticum aestivum (assembly GCF_018294505.1). Lineage (NCBI taxonomy): Eukaryota > Viridiplantae > Streptophyta > Magnoliopsida > Poales > Poaceae > Triticum > Triticum aestivum. Next base: position 114,873,299 of record NC_057801.1, on the reverse strand, counting down.
TTAGCTGCAGTCCCGCACTCACCTAATTTTGTAAAATCCTACCGAGTGGAGAGCAATCCTCCCACTTAGGGGCTTAGCTGCGGTCCCGCACTCGCCTAAGTTTGAAAAAATCCTGCCGAGTGGAGAGCAATCCTCTCACTCGGGGGCTTAGCTGCAGCCCAGTGCTCGCCTAAGTTTGTAAAATCCTACCGAGTGGAGAGCAATCCTCCCACACGGGGGCTTAGCTGCAGTCTCGTACTCGCCTAAGTTTGAAAAAATCCTACCGAGTGGAGAGCAATCCTCCCACTTAGGGGCTTAGCTGCGGTCCCGCACTCGCCTAAGTTTGAAAAAATCCTGCCGAGTGGAGAGCAATCCTCTCACTCGGGGGCTTAGCTGCAGCCCAGTGCTCGCCTAAGTTTGTAAAATCCTACCGAGTGGAGATCAATCCTCCCATGCAGGGGCTTAGCTGCAGTCTTGTACTCACCTAAGTTTGAAAAAATCCTACCGAGTGGAGAGCAATCCTCCCACTCGGGGGCTTAGCTGCGGTTCCGCACTCGCCTAAGTTTGAAAAAATCCTGCCAAGTGGAGAGGAATCCTCTCACTCGGGGGCTTAGCTGCAGTCCCGTACTCGCCTAAGTTTGAAAAATCCTACCGAGTGGAGAGCGATCCTCCCACTCGGGGGCTTAGCCGCAGTCCCGTGCTCGCCTAAGTTTGAAAAACCTTGCTGATGAGCTGATCAATGTTGAGTGCCTTGCTGATAAGCTGTTCAATACTACTGAAGGGTCACCCTACCGGTCGACTGGAACGCAAAACCATTGCTGAAATGTCTCGCTGATAAGCTGACCAATGTTGCTCAAGGATCGCCCGATCAGGCGACTGGTCCTCCTCTTCCAGAAGCTGCATCAAGCAAACAGACAACAGTTCGAGAGAAAAAGCGCATTTCGTTCGAAGGCAGACGCAATATATGAGATGATAAATTTGAAGGTTCTTAACCACAGAATAAAATGCTCGGGCATCAGGCCCGAAGGAGTTTTAACGGTTACAAATCCACTCGGATTTCTGAGGCAAATAAAAGCGGTGGCATAATGTTTTTTAATCACTCGGCGGGAGAAGGACTGGCCGGGTCGCAGAAGCTGTCGAGAGCGATGCTATCGGCGATGCGAGTGGCTGCCTCGAGGAAAGTGTCCATGAAGTCCTGGAAGGAATGCTTCTTAGTGTTTGCCACTTTGAGAGCTGCCAGCTTGTCTTCCTTAGCTTCCTTGCAGTGCACTCGGACCAAAGACAAGGCGACATCAGCACCACAGCAGGCAGAAGATTTCTTCCACTCTTGCACTCGGCCTGGAATTTGATTCAGCCGAGTCATCAAGGACTCGAGGTCTTGAGACGTTTCTGCCTGAGGCTAGAGTTCGGCGTCCACTCGGGCCATCGCCGCCTTCAGCCGAGCCAGATAGTCGACTGTACCGTCCAAGCGTGATTCCAGTCGAAGGAAGTTCATCGCGACTTCATCTTTCATGGGACAGTTGATGGGGTCGAGACCTGTCTCGATCCGTCCAGTTTCAGCTTCAAAGTCTTAACAAAGTTCTGTTCCATCACAACAAACAATGAGTCGACAGTATTATAAATTTCAGTCGACGAGAGTTATCTAACGGAACAGTCATACCTTCAAGCTTCAAGACGAGCTTCGTCGCAAGTTGTTCCAAATGAGACTCAAGCTTGCCCGTCTTGGTCCTGAGACCATTAACTTCAGTGGTCAGGTTCTCCTTGTCCTTCCTCAGTTGTTCGACTTCATGATTGGCGTCCGAGACGGCCGTCTTCAATTTCGTGTTCTTGTCCTCCAACTTGCCAACTGAAGCCAGCTTCTGGTCCGCAAGCTTCATATTCTGGCATGCTTCCTTCTGAGCAGCTGCCAGATCCAGATCCTTCTGCTCCAAAGCTTCCTTCATCCTCTCTAAAGAAACAACACTCTTCAGACGAGACTGAAGTTGGCGATTTTCACTATGCACATCTGCTTATGTGAAGTCACTCGGTTCAAAGAGACTAAAAGAAAGGCAGCAGAAAGTCCACCAGGCAGCCAAAACAGTCGAATGGTTACCTCCCATGATGGTCATTTCTTGTTGGGCAGTCTTCAGATTCTTCTTCGCCAATTCAAGGTCAAGTTCAACGCTGATATGCTTCTTCTTCAACTCGATGAGCCGAGATCCAAGATCACAAGACCTCTATAGTCGGAAAGACAAACATTTCAGTCGACAGAAATAAGAGACAGTGAAGGAAAAGGGGGTATCTGGACAGCCGGCCTATATACTTTGGCCGGACTGTTGGACTATGAAGATACAAGATAGAAGACTTCGTCCCGTGTCCGGATAGGACTCTCATTGGCGTGGAAGGCAAGCTTGGCGATCCAGATGTAGATCTCCTCCTCTGTAAACCGACTCTGTGTAACCCTAGCCCCCTCCGGAGTCTATATAAACCGGAGGGTTTAGTCCGTAGGACGGAGAACAATCATCAACAACAATCATACCATAGGATAGCTTCTAGGGTTTAGCCTCTCTGATCTCGTGGTAGATCAACTCTTGTAATACTCATATCATCAAGATCAATCAAGCAGGAAGTAGGGTATTACCTCCATCGAGAGGGCCCGAACCTGGGTAAACATCGTGTCCCCAGTCTCCTGTTACCATTAGCCTTAGACGCACAGTTCGGGACCCCCTACCCGAGATCCGCCGGTTTTGACACCGACATTGGTGCTTTCATTGAGAGTTCCTCTGTGTCATCGCTGCAAGCCTAGATGGCTTCTCCAGCCTTCAACCACGCTGTCCTGGGTGAGGCTTTTCTCCCTAGACAGATTTTCGTGTTCGGCGGCTTCGCACTGCGGGCCAATTTGCTTGGCCATATGGAGCAGATCGATAGCTACGCCCCCGGCCATCAGGTCAGGTTTGGAAACCTAAACTACACCGCCGACATCCGCGGAGACTTGATCTTCGATGGATTCAGGCTGGTGTCAGGAGCGCCGAACAATCACGACGTGGACGACCTAGATCGGCAGTCAGACAGTATTCGGAACATCCCACCTGCTACCGCTCCGGACTTCATTCCATAACGGGTCGTGCCTTCCAAGGACGGGTGGATGGACCCCGCCTCGGAGGCCGCACACTCCTCGGTGTTGGAGCCGAACAAAGACTCCTCTCCTAAGGGGATCTGTGTCTCCGGACCCCCGGACTCACCTCCGGCCATATGCTCCAGGCCGCGCGCGTCCGTTCCAATTAAATCTAACTGGGCTCCAATCATGGAGTTCACCGCCGCGGATATTTTTCAGCACTCACCCTTAGGAGACGTGCTAGATTCTTTAAGGTCTCTCTCTCTCTGTCAGGAGACTACTGGCCGAACTATGTTGGGCTCGAGTGGGAAGCTGGCGATGAAGAAATTCGCTGCCCACCCACCACCCACTTAATAGCCACGGTCAATGACTTGACCTACGTGCTCAACTTCGACTCCGAATACATCGACGGTATAGACGATGATGCAGGAGAAGAACAGGAACCACCGCCCACAGGGCGCTGGACTGCCACCTCCACATATGACATATACATGGTGGATACTCCCAAAGAAACCAATGGCGATGAGGCAACCGAAGATAACCCCTCAGGGAAGAAAGCAAAACACAGGCATCATCAGCGCTGCTCCAAGCCTCGCCACAACAATACCAGCACTGGGGAAGAAAAGCCAGATGGTGCCGAAGAGGAATACGATCCTGATCAACCCAACCTCGAGCAAGCTAAACAAGAACACGGGCTAGCTAGCCCAGATGAACAGACGACGGACGGATACTTGGAGGACGATAACTACACGGCCCCCTCCAAAGACGAGGTGAGCCTCGGTGATGACGAATTCGGCGTACCAGAGGATCCCATAGAGCAGGAGCACTTCAAGCGCAGGCTTATAGCCACTGCATGAAGCCTGAAGAAGAAGCAGAAGCAGCTCCACGCTGATCAAGATCTGCTCACAGACAAACAGATTAAGGTCGCGGCAGCCAAAAAATACGGACTCACGTGCCGAACAAAATACTACCCAAAGCGCAGATTACTACCTCAATTCGAGGAGGCGGCACTGAAAACCAAACACATGCCTACACCCTACCGACAGCACACTGCGGCAAGGGGCTGCACACAAGACCAGCGTTACATACCAAACAGCAAAATAGAAAGTACCCCGGATGCATCAGCGGACAGAAATAGAGTTTACAAACCTTGGTACAACAAATATAAGCGTCCCAAGACAAAGAATGGTGCCCAGGGAACGGCGATCAACACAGGAGCCCGTAATCCTCAAACCGTTGAGATGGAGAAGAGACTTCAACATCTTAATCCGGGCCCCTCCAGCTTGAACCGCATACTTGACCGATCATGTCAAATCCATGGTACCCCAGGAGAAGCAGCCAATCATACAAATAGAGAATGCTGGGTCTTTAAACAAATCGACAGGCCGGCGCCAGAAGGAACATGAAGAGATGTCAGGGCAATCAAGCCCAGACTATCAGGTCCAGGGACCGACCACTCGAAGGATCAGCCCCCCCAAAAAAACAACTCATTTTAGAGTGTCGCACATAGGCGTAAGGGCCACTGAGGGAGTCCCGAATTAGGGGGTGTCCGGATAGCCGGACTATGACCTTTGGCCGGACTCCTGGACTATGAAGATACAAGATTGAAGACTTCGTCCCGTGTCCAGATAGGACTTTCCTTGGCGTGGAAGGCAAGCTTGGTGATATGATATGTAGATCTCCTCCCATTGTAACCGACTCGGTGTAACCCTAGCCCTCTCCGGTGTCTATATAAACCGGAGAGTTTTAGTCCGTAGGACGAACAACAATCATACCATAGGCTAGCTTCTAGGGTTTAGCCTCTCTGATCTCGTGGTAGATCAACTCTTGTACTACCCATATCATCAATATTAATCAAGCAGGAGTAGGGTTTTACCTCCATCGAGAGGGCTCGAACCTGGGTAAAAACATCGTGTCCCTTGTCTCCTGTTACCATCCGCCTAGACGCACAGTTTGGGACCCCCCTACCCGAGATCCGCCGGTTTTGACACCGACATTGGTGCTTTCATTGAGAGTTCCTTTGTGTCGTCGCCTTTAGGCTCGATGGCTCCTTCGATCATCAACCACGACGTGGTCCAGGGTGAGACTTTTCTCCCCGGACAGATCTTTGTATTTGGCGGCTTTGCACTACGGGCCAATTCGCTTGGCCATCTGGAGCAGATCGAAAGCTACGCCCTTGGCCATCAGGTCAGATTTGGAAGTTTAAACTACACGGCTGACATCCACGGAGACTTGATCTTCGATGGATTCGAGCCATAGCCGAGCGCGCCACGCTGTCACGATGGGCATGATCTAGCTCTGCCGCCGGACAGTGCCCAGAGCGCCGCTCAGGTGTCTGATCCGACCCTCAGCTCGAAGCCGACTGCGCCAGTCGAGGACGGGTGGCTAGACGCCGCCTCGGGGGCTGCAATCTCTACGGCGATCGAGCCGAACACCAATCTTGTCCCTCGCGGAGCTCGTGACTCCAAGGTGCCGGACTCCTTTCTGGACTCTGAATCTTCCGCACCCCTTCCGATCGAACCCAATTGGGATCCGATCATGGAGTTCACCGTCGCGGACATCTTCCACCACTCGCCCTTTGGCAACATCCTGAATTCACTAAAGTCTCTCTCTTTGTCAGGAGAGCCCTGGCCGGAGTATGGTCAACAAGGTTGGGATGCGGACGACGAAGAAATTGTAAACCCGCCCACCACCCACTTCGTAGCCACTGTCGACAGTTTAACCGACATGCTCGACTTCGACTCCGAAGACATCAACGGTATGGACGCCGATGAAGGAGACGACCAAGAACCAGTGCCTATAGGGCACTGGAAAGCCACCTCGTCATATGACATATACATGGTGGACACCCCAAAAGAAGGGAATGGCGATGGAAAAACGGAGGATGACCCCTCCAAGAAACAACCTAAGCGCCGGCGTCAGCGGCGCCGCTCTAAATCTCACCAAAGCAAAAACGACGAGTCCGGCACTGGAGATAATAACACCCTGGACAGTGCTGAAGACAACCCCCTCTAGCAGCATTTAGCGCAGGAGGATGGGGAAGCCAGCCCTCATGAGAGAGCGGCAAACAGAGAGGTCGAGGACGACAATTATATGCCTCCCTCCGAAGATGAGGAAAGCCTTGACGACGACGAATTTGTCGTGCCTGAGGATCCCGTCGAACAAGAGCGTTTCAAACGCAGGCTTATGGCCACAACAAGCAGCCTCAAAAGAAAACAGCAGCAGCTTAGAGCTGACCAAGATTTGCTAGCCGACAGATGGACTGAAGTCCTGGCGGCCCAAGAGTACAAACTCGAACGCCCCTCCAAGAGCTACCCAAAGCGCAGGCTGCTACCCCAACTAAAGGAGGAAGCAACTAAACCTACATCACCAGCGTATGATGCGGCCGATCGGCCACCCCGTGGCCGCGACAGAGAGGCCTCTCGGCCCTCAACTCAAGCCGCACCCCGGCGCCGCTCGAAAAGTACCAAGGCACGGGGAAACGCGCTAGACCTGCAAGACATATTGGAGGACAAGGCAAGGCAAACAAGATCGATCTACGGATCGTGTGGGCGCCCCAAGACACGTGACAATAACCGTCACACCGGATATGGCAAATACGGCCAGGCCGAACAGGGCAGGCAAGGCTCATATGAGCTACATCGTGATATAGCCTAGTACAGAGGCGCCGCACACCCACTATGCTTCACAGATGAAGTAATGGATCATCAAATCCCCGAAGGGTTTAAACCCGTAAACATCGAATCATACGATGGCATAACAGATCCTGCGGTATGGATCGAGGATTATCTCCTTCATATCCACATGGCCCGCGGTGATGATCTACACGCCATAAAATACCTCCCACTCAAGCTTAAAGGACTAGCTTGGCATTGGCTTAACAGCTTGCCAGCAGAGTCAATTGGTTGCTGGGAGGACCTGGAATCCGCATTCCTCGACAACTTCCAGGCACTTATGTGCAACCACCAGACGTCGATGACCTAAGCCACATAATTCAGCAACCAAGAAAAATCAAATAGTTGACTGGCCAGACGCAGAGGCTCTCGCAGCCTTCAAACATAATAGCTGTGACGAATGGCTTGCCCGGCACCTTGGATAGGAAAAGCCGAAATCCATGGCAGCCCTCACAACACTCATGACCCGCTTTTGCGCGGGAGAAGACAGCTGGCTAGCTCGTAGTAATAACATGACGAAGAGCCCGGGTAATTCAGATACCAAGGACAACAATGGCAGGTCACGTCGCAACAAGCACAAGCGCCGCATTAACGGCGACAATACTGAGGATACGACAGTTAATGCCGGATTCAGAGGCTCTAACCCCGGTCAGCGGAAGAAGCCATTCAAAAGAAATCCTCCGGGCCCATCCAGCTTAGACCGGATACTCGATCGCTCGTGCCAGATACACGGGACCCCCGAACAACCAGCCAATCACACCAACAGGGTTTGTTGGGTGTTCAAGCAGGCAGGCAAGTTAAGTGCCAAAAACAGAGACAAGGGGCTGCATAGCGATGACGAGGAGGAGCCCCAGCTGCCGAACAACAGAGGACAGAAGGGCTTCCCCCCACAAGTGCGGACGGTGAACATGATATACGCAACCCACATCCCCAAAAGGGAACGAAAGCGTGCGCTCAGGGATGTATATGCGTTGGAGCCAGTCTCCCCAAAGTTCAACCCATGGTCCTCCTGCCCGATCACTTTTGATCGAAGGGGCCACCCCACTAGCATTCGTCACGGCGGATTTGCCGCATTGGATCTAGACCCAATCATTGACGGATTTCACCTCACTAGGGTCCTCATGGAGGGCGGTAGCAGCCTGAACCTGCTTTACCAGGATACAATGCGGAAAATGGGCATAGATCCCTCAAGGATTAAACCCACAAAGACGACCTTTAAAGGCGTCATACCAGGTGTAGAGGCCAGTTGTACAGGCTCAGTTACACTTGAAGTGGTCTTCGGATCCCCGGATAATTTCTGAAGCGAGGAGTTAATCTTCGACATAGTCCCGTTCCGCAGTGGCTATCACGCCCTGCTCGAGCGAACCGCATTTGCAAAGTTCAATGCGGTGCCGCACTACACATATCTCAAGCTCAAGATGCCAGGCCCTCGCGGAGTCATTACGGTCAATGGAAATACCGAATGCTCTCTCCGAATAGAGGAGCACACGGTGGCCCTCGCGGCAGAAGTACAAAGTAGCCTCTCAAGGCAATTCTACAGTCCGGCTATTAAACGTCTGGACACCGTCAAGCGCACCCGGAGTAACCTACAACAAGACCGTCTGGCACATTCCAAGCAAGCATAGAAGTGCGGCCCCAACCCCAGCCCTCGCGAGATTGCGAAACCAGTACCACGCGTACATAATTACGCTCTGGAAGTACCATGGGCATAAGGGGAGGGGCACAACCACGACATGCCTAGAAGGCGGCTCAACCGCACTAGGGGCTCCCAATTTTGTCGTTTTTCTTTTCTTACTTTCAGGACTCCACTCTTCGGAAGGCCTGTCCGGCAATACAATCGCCGAACACACGATGCAACAGCCAGGGAGACAGCAAGCCACGTCGAACATCCAGGTGGTCTCTATAACGAGCTAAATACCTGTCTTACTTAAAGTCTCGCAGCTTGCCCCTGGAGAGGGACATGTCAAATAATCCCATCTCTTGCTTATCGCACTATTTGTATCGTTCTGCTTTCATAGCAACCCTTTAATAAACATTACATAGCTCTGGTCTATTATTGCATTCATTTTTCATGTAAATATGTTCAGTCATGACATCATGCAACCGTACACTTTGGTACGACCAATACACCAGGGGCTTAAGTTCCCCAGAATACGGTGTGAGAAGACCGAACACTCTTATGAGTACGACACCCCGAACTTATAACATTATATGCATCGGCTCCGAATCATGTCTTGGGTCAATAGTTGGGTTTGCCCGACTCCCATGTTTTGGTACCTTACGTTCCGCTCTGTCGGCTAAGGTAGCGCTGGGAGAACTACTACGATTGTGCCCCAGTTGAGCTGGGTTAACACCTCAGTAGAGAAAGCTAAAACTGACCGTCATGATAGGGTGAGAGACCGGTCGCTGTTCGAGAGGTTTTCCGAGTCCCTAAAGACTTATGCCGCTTCGAGCGAGGAGCCTGATTTATCCGGCCTAGGCGTGGATAGCACCCCGAACTCGGTCTTCCGAATACTAGGGGCTTCGTGAAACTTAAAATTATAGAATTCTATGGCTAAGTGAGAGTGATAAAGCATTATAAGTCCGATCGCCTTGTTCGTTGTGCTGAGCGCCTCCCTCGAAGGACCCAAGAATGGGAACAAGAGCGCTCAGGTTTACCCCGAACACCCCAGCACTTGTGGCATGGGGGCAGAAGCAGATGACTTGCATCTCTCAGATTTAATAAACGGCCACACAGAAGGTAATATTTTAAATTCAAAAAGCATTGCTTAGCGCACATGAACAAGTTTTCAGCGCACAGGATACACACAAACGAGTTTACTCAAAAATTACATCCCTGGTACATTCATTCGCCACAAGACGAGCACCCTTCAGGATGGCCTCATAATACATCTCGGGCCGGTGATGCTCCTTCCCCTCCGGTGGCCCTTCCGTCACCAGCTTCTCAGCATCCAGCTTGCCCCTGTGCACTTTAGCACGGGCAAAAGCCCTATGGGCGCCTTCGATGCATACGGAGCGCTTGATGACTTCAAGCCGTGGACAAGCATCCACCAGTCGCCGCACCAGCCCAAAATAGCTCAAAGGCACGGCATCCCCAGGCCATATCCAGCCTATCAGGCCCTTCATGGCCTGTTCGGCTGCCTTATGAAGCTCGACCAGCTGCTTCAGCTGGTCGCTCAGGGGCACCGGGTGTCCGGCCTTAGCATACTGGGACCAGAACACCTTCTCCATCGAGCTCCCTTCCTCGGCCCGGTAGAATGCGGCGGCGGCGGATACACTGTGGGGCAGATCTGCGAATGCTCCTGGAGAGCTCCGGATTCAGGTAAGTAATAGGTAATTTACTTTCGCGTGCTTGCTTTGCATAAAGAATGCCTTACCCGCCGCAATTTTCTTCATCGCCTCAATTTCCTGGAGGGCTTTTTGGGCTTCGACCTTGGTAGATTTGACGCTTTCAAGTGCCGAGGCAAGCTCGGACTCTCGAGTCTTCGAGTCAAGCTCTAAACTCTCATGTTTTTTCACAAGAGCATTGAGGTCTTGCCGTACCTCCGCCACCTGCTCCTCTTGTTTCTCTCGCTCGGTGCGCTCCACGGGCACATTGTGTTCGGCCTTGGAAAGCGCTTCCTTCAAGGTCGCCACCTCGGTTGTGGCCCCTGTAACATTCATGTTGGTCCTGTCATTTTTGCAACCAGGTATTTTTATATACTTACATAAGGTACTACATACCTTCCTTGTCCTTGAGCTGCTTCTTGGCAAGGCCGAGCTCGTTCTCAGACCGCTCGAGGCTCTACTTTAATGCATCGACCTCCGCAGTCAGTGCGGCAGAGGTCAGCAGCACAGCCTGCATTCCCATATTGACACATTTATGTTAGACTCCTGCGTATGTCTTTTTTAGATCCTCAGTCCGACTTTTCCTTCTGAACACCAAATTGAGCATCAGGGGCTACTGTCTATGCGGTACCATTTTCATATGTTTTAAATACATACCTCAAAGCCTATTAGAAGGCTGGCACATGCTTCTGTCAGCCCGCTCTTGGCGGACTGAACCTTCTGGATCACCACACTCATAACAGTGCGGTGCTCCTAGTTGATGGAGGCCCCGTTAAGCACCTCCAGCAAATTGTCCGGTGCCTCCGGTTGGACGGAGGCCGCCGGCATCGTAGGCTTTCCCTTCTTGCGAGGGGGCCGCCTACTGGACTCCGGAATCACTGAAGGTTCCGGAGCAGTGTCCGCCCCACGGCTGGACTTAGATCCCTCTGGGCTTCGTCCCCTTGGGGCCTGGAGTCCGGGAGGTCGCCTTGCGGCGCCTCCAGGACCACCTCCTCCTGGTTTAGCCCCTTTTGGGACTCCACCTCGGCATCGTCCATAGGGTGAGGGGAGGTAGCCGTCGGGAGTGAAGCACTATTCACATCCGACGAGTCCAGGGAGCCGCTCGACGAATCGCTGAGCTGAGCCTTGGGCGGACTGCATAATTGAATTCGGCGTCAGAAGGTACTGTACAATAGAGGAACGCCATAAGTTATTCTGGTATCCGGATACTTACGATTTTGCCAGGGGTTGACCCTGGATGGCCATTCCTCTCCGCCGTCGTCGGCGTCGAAGGCGTAGTCCGGAAGAAGGGTCTTCCCCTTCTTGGACCCTCCGGCCTCCCCAGTTGGGCGGCCTTTCTTTTCTTTCCTCCCCCCGCTGGAGGGGGAGAGGCTTATTCTTCCTCCTCCTCGTCTTTGGAGACGGAGGGCGTCTCGGGGTTGTCGGGCAATGAGTCTGACACCACCAGGCGTCGGGAACTCTTTCGAGTCCCCGTAGCCTTCTTCTTGGCCTTCTTCTCTGGCACCACGTGGGGTGCTGGAACCAGCAGCTTTGCCAAACGGGCGTCCGCCGGGTCTTCGGACAAAGGAGGCGGACAGTTGATCTGTCCGGCCTTCTTCTGCCAGTCCTGTTAAAGGAATGGGAGTTTAGATCCCGCATAGAGTCAAACTATGAAAAACAAATACCCTGTAATGGGTAAACTAATGTCACGCCCAATATGCGACCCTATCCAAAAGGAACTCGAAGGTCCCACCAAGGATAGACCCGCATATTGAAACGCTTTTGCAAGGTGGATATCATTACATCAACATTACATAATATATGGGGATACATGCAAGAGGCATACAATGCCACATGAATACAACATTACAATACATAAGAGCATCATCCGACTACGGATGAAACACAAACAGAAACTCAAACGACATCCACCCTGCTAGCCCAGGCTGCCAACCTGGAACCTATCCCCTGATCGAAGAAGAAGCAGAAGAAGAACTCCAAAACAAGCAAACATCGCTCTCGCGTCATGATCATCACACAACCTGTACCTGCAACTGTTGTTGTAGTAATCTGTGAGCCACGAGGACTCAGCAATCCCATTACCATGGGTATCAAGACTAGCAAAGCTTAAAGGGAAAGGAAGTGGTAAGTGGTGAGGTTGCAGCAGCGACTAAGCATATATGGTGGCTAACATACGCAAATAAGAGCGAGAAGAGAGCAAGCGGAACGGTTGTGAAGCTAGCAATGATCAAGAAGTGATCCTGAACTCCTACTTATGTCAAACATAACCCAAAAACCGTGTTCACTTCCCGGACTCTGCCGAAAAGAGACCATCACAGCTACACACGCGGTTGATGCGTTTTAATTCGGATCTGGTGTCAAGTTATCTACAACTGGACATTAACAAATTCCCATCTGCCTATAACCGCAGGCACGGCTTTCGAAAGATTATACCCTGCAGGGGTGTCCCAACTTAGCCCATGATAAGCTCTTGTGATCAACGAAGGATATACCTTCTCCCAGGAAGACCCGATCAGACTCGGAATCCCGGTTTACAAGACATTTCGACAACGGTAAAACAAGACCAGCAAAGCCGCCCGCTGTGCCTACAAATCCCGATAGGAGCTGCACATATCTCGTTCTCAGGGCACACCGGATGAGCAAGACGACAGGTTGGCATAGACCCTGGTTGCCCAGGGGGCGCCGGACATCGCTCGGTTTGGACCAACACTTAGACAAGCATTGGCCCGGGGGGGGGGCTAAAATAAAGATGACCCTCGAGAGGGCGACTCCCAAGGGAAAAGTAGGTGGTGGTGAGGCAAATGGTAAAACCAAATTTGGGCCTTGCTGGAGGAGTTTTATTCAAAGCGAACTGTCAAGGGGGTCCCATAAATCACCCGACCACGTAAGGAACGCAAAATCCGGGCACATAACACCGGTATGACGGAAACTAGGGCGGCAAGAGTGGAACAAAACACCAGGCATAAGGCTGAGCCTTCCACCCTTTACCAAGTGTATAGATGCATTAATTAAATAAGAGATATTGTGATATCCCAGCATAAACATGGCCACCATGGAGCAATCTTCAATTTCACCTGCAACTAGCAACGCTATAAGAGGGCTGAGCAAAAGCAGTAACATAGCCAAACGGTGGTTTGCTAGGAAGGGTGTCAAAGGTTAGAGGTTCATGGCAATTTGGGGAGGCTTGAAGAACAGGTAATAGGTAGCGCAGCATAGCGATAGAACGAAACAACTAGCATAGCAATGATAGTAGTGAGATCCAGGGTAGCGGTCATCTTGCCTGAAATCCCGCTAGGAAGAACAACGAGTCCATGAAGAAGACGAACGGATGAAGCCGAACCAAGCGTAGACGAATGAATCATCACGATCGCAACGAAACAGGAACTATCAAAAAGAAGCACACAACAAGGTAAACACACCACACATAGACAAGACATGATGCACAACAAGCATGATGCAAGACAAAGCTACATGAAGCTACTCATGGCAAGAGATGATGCGAACAAGAGCAACACATCAAAGCAAGTTTAAATGAGGTCGGGAACAACATATGACAATTCCGGTAAGTCCTCATATGCAAGTTTTGAAAATGGTTCAGATCTGAATAAACCTTATGTTCAAGTTGTTAAACAGAAAGTTAAGATGCACCAAGATGATCTACACGAGATTCTAGTCAAGTTACATATGAAGTTTATAAGATTTGGAGCTACGGCCTAGAAGATATGAGCAAAACAAGTTAAACATGGCATTGATGCAAAATGCATACAAACATCAAGCAAACACCTCAAAACAAGGATGCAACATGATAATATGAAACTACATGCAAAATCAAGCAAGTTTCATATAGAGCACACTCAAAACGGAGCAACGGTTCAACACACACACATGAAACAAGTTATAGCAACAATCTGTCCAAAACAGGAATTAGGCATCTTGCAAGCACCAAAACAACATGCTACAGGACATCAACAAGAAAACAAAAGGCATGGGCATGATGTACAGGTAAAGCATAACAAAACATGAACACTGAGCTATCTCCAGAAATCACTAGAACATGCTCAAACACACATGGCAAGATTGCAAATGATAACAGTTCAGACTTTGCAGAAAATAACATCAGGTTGCAATGTTTAGAGCTATCAAACAACATGTTACAGGAACTTATCATGGCAAACAAAGGCATGGCATGAACCTACTAAATGAATAGATTGTCACATCCCTAGTTCTAATATGCCAAGTGCTAGCATCTGGTGTTGCATCATGTTTAAATTCAAGAAATTTGAACTGAGGAAATAAGAAAGCCTCAAAACTTTCTAAAAGAAGGGCAAGAACCCTTTAAATTGCATTCAGAGATTCCAACATTCCCTAAAAATCATTCTGGTAATTTTGGCAAGAGATATATATCAAACCAAAATTCTGGAACATTTTTATGGAATATTTTGGGACATTGAATTTAAATCATATTGTATTTGGATTTGAAGTTATATTCATAATATATAATGATTATAGTTTCAAAAGCCTGTGATATTTTATGTATATGTGGAGAAGTCCATTATGTGACATAAAAATATCCAGTGGAGTTTTGGCACTGTTTTCAATTTGTTTAAATTTGAATTCAGTGGCAAAATAATTAATAAAAAAAAGAAACAAAACAGAAAATATAAAAAAGAGCAGAAGACCTACCTGGCGCCTACCTGTCCACCCTGGCCGGCCTGCTACTGTGCGGCCCAGCCCACAGCGCCGTGCCAGTCACCCTCAACCTCCTGCCAGGAGGATGAGAGGCGCGTGGCCACCGCGCGCGAGCACGCGCCCCGCCACCTCCTGCTTCACACCGCTGCCCCGACGCATCTGGACGACGCCACGCATCACCCTGGACCCTCTCGCCCACTACCTCGTCCTCATCCCCTCCTCTCTCTCGCTCTGCACCTCGTGCCTGAGCGCCACCATCGCCACCGATGCTGTTCGCCACGGCCACAACCACCTCCTCGTTCCTCCCCCATGTCTGGAAGGTCCGCCGTGACTTCCTCTTCCTCTTCGCCGAGCCACTCAAGCCAAGGATCACCACGCCATTGTCTTCGAGCTCGTCACCACCGCATCTACTCGCCGGACTTCGCCGGTCGATTCGCTGTCTCTGACGCCTCCCCGAGCCCGCTGATCTGCCCTGCGTGTCCACTGTGAGCCCCTTCATCGACCTACCCTCTCACCCGCTTTCTCTACTCTCCGTAGATGTCGCCCCTTTGCTCGTCGTAGCCGCCGCCGCACGGGCTCGTTGGCGGTGAAGCCCCGGTGACCAAATGGTCCCGCACATGCGTCCGTTCCACTCGCAACGCTCCGTAGAACAACGCTAGTGCGACAGCCGGCTCATTTGTGAGCCGCAGCGCCAACCCCGCACCCACCCGAACTCCGGCCGCCGCTGCGGTGCTCGTCGTCGATGTTTCCGGCCACCCCAGGCCCGGAGACCACAACCATCCGACGCGGCGCATCGCCAGCGCCATAGGGATGCCTTCAGCGCATCGATCCGAGCCCAGTGGAGGTTTTCCGAGCACCTCCAGCATCTCGGGCCTCACCGGCGGCTAACCGCCGGCAGGTTTGACCCGCTGACCCAGTTTGACCTAGGGTGGGCCCAGTTTGACCCCTCTGGGTCAATGACAGGTGGGGCCAGCCCTGCTAATTAACTTGGATTAGTACTAATTAAACATTACTTAGTCTAATCACACTGACACGTGGGACCCACTGGTCAGGTTTGACCTGGACCGGCCCTGTTAACTGCTGACGTCACCCTGACGCAATGCTGACGCAGTTAATTATTTTCTGGATTTAATTTAATTCAAGAAATTCCACAAAATTGTATAAACTTCTAAAATTCATAGAAATTCAACCGTAACTCCAAATGAGATAAATTATATATGAAAAATGATCGACAAAATCCAATCTATCCATCTGTACCATTTTCATGCATGTTAGAAAAACTTATAGCTGCTGTTTAGCACAAACCATATAAATGGCATTTAAATATCCACATATGGAGTTTGAATTTGAATCTTGGAATCAAACCAACTTCATTTAACCTGCTACTAGTTGCATTAGCTCAAACCACAGCATATTGCCATGTCACATTCATGCATCATATTGTTGCATTACATTGATTGTGTTCTCCCTTGTCTGCCGGTATTTGTCCCTCTCAGTAGACGTGTACCGATGATGTGATCGATGACACCGATGAAGAGCTATACTATCTTCAGAAGTGCCAGGCAAGCAAAACCCCCTTGTTCATTCCGATAAAATCCCACTCTCTCGCCCCTGCTCTCTTTTACTGCATTAGGACAACACCGATTCATCTGTTATTTGCTGCGATAGCTGAACCCCTTTATCCTTTGCATGACCTGTCATTGCCACAGTAAATAGATGAAACCCACTAGCATGAGTAGGAGTTGTTTGAGTCCTGATGTGCCTACTCATTCATGCTTGTTGTCATGCCTGCTATTGCTTAGAGTTGTGTTAGGTCTGATTCATCGGGGATGAATCGGAGGTGTGTGAACATGTCCTACTGTTGAGAGCTAAGTGTGTGAACACGATTTGGTAAAGGTAGCGGTGAGAGGCCATGTAGGAGTACATGGTGGGTTGTCTCATTGCAGCCGTCCTCAGGAACTGAGTTTTGTGTTTGTGATCCATGAACAGCTACTACCACACATTGGGATCCTTAATTGACTCTCTCGACTTATTAATCAACTCGATCTCTGTCCAGGAGTTGCAACTAGTTTCTGGTGTTTGTAGGTAGTGTTAGTAGTCTACCAAGTGGCACCCGGTACACATGGGCTTGGGACAGACTAGGCACAGTGGCACGGTGTACCAAGTGGCACCCGGATGGTGGGCTTGGGAACCCTGCTCACATCATTTGGGGCTGTGAGCGACACCCCGGCCGGATCTCCTTGCGGATGGAACCCGAATAGGCGATAAACCTGGACGAGAGACTTGTGTGGTTAGTCAGGTCATGGCCGACACCCTCGTTGGGCTTCCGCTTGAAGGTTGCCGAGTACATGTCGTGTAAACAGCGGTAAGTGTTGAGAGCGTGTGTGAAGAAGTACACCCCTGCAGGGTTAATTTGATCTATTCAAATAGCCATGTCCGCGGTAAAGGACTTCTAGGTTGCCTGTACAGTTCATAGACAAGTGAAAGTGGATACTCTAAAATACGCAAGATAAGCGTGAGTGCTATGTATGGCGTTCTCGTAGGGAGACGGGAGCGGATCCATAGTGGTGTATTGATATGGTGAATATGTGGACTCGTGTGCACCACCTCAAAAGAGTTACTTGCAGTCGTAGTTTAGGATAGCCACCAAGTCAAAGCTGGCTTGCTGCAGTTAAACCCCACCATCCCCTTGTTGATAATGATGCATATGTAGTTAGATCTGATGTAAGTCTTGCTGGGTACATTTGTACTCACGTTGCTTAATTTATGTTTTTGCAGAGAGACTTCAGTCTCGCTAGTAGTACCGCGTGGACTTCGGCGTTTAGCTTGTTACCTCAGCTACGATCTTGTGCCCTCGGCAGGATCTGGTAGATAAACGGGCTTTTCAGCCTTTTTCATTTGTAGATGTCTGTACTCAGACATGTTAAGCTTCCGCATGTGCTTTGACTTGTATGCTCTGATTGTTGGGTCATGAGACCCATGATTGTAATATCTCTCTCCTCGGAGCCTATTGAATAAAATACTTGAGTTCTAGAGTCATGTTGTGATGCCATGTTGTATTTGCACATATCGAGCATATTGTGTGTATGTTATTGTAATGCTTGGTATGAGTGGGATCTGACTATCTAGTTGTTTATCCTTAGTAGCCTCTCTTACCGGGAAATGTCTCCTAGCGCTTCCACTGAGCCATGGTAGCTTGCTACTGCTCCAGAACACTTAGGCTGGCCGGCATGTGTCCTTCTTCGTTCCTGTGTCTGTCCCTTCGGGGAAATGTCACGCGATGAATACCGGAGTCCTGTTAGCCTGCTACAGCCCGGTTCACCGGAGTCCTGCTAGCCCAGTGCTACAGCCTGGATTCACTCTCTGATGACCGACACGTTCGATGCTGGGTCATGTATGCCCGTCCCTATAAGTTAGTGCCACTTTGGGTTCACGACTAGCCATGTCTGCCCGGGTTCTTTGTCATATGGATGCTAGCAACACTATCATATACGTGAGCCAAAAGGCTCAAACGGTCGCGGGCCAGGTAAGTTGGCACCCATGGGAATACCGTGCATGAGGCCGCAAAGTGATATGATGTGTTACATGCTAGATCGGTGTGACTTAGGATCGGGGTCCTGACAGCTTTGGTATCAGAGCTTGACTGCCTGTAGGATTACCAAGCCAAACTGGTCGAAGTTGAGTCAAGAAATTCTTTAGTTATATAAGGGAATTGATTGTGGGATGGAACGTAAGGCTCTTTTTACTCCTTATACCTTATGCCCTCTGATTTGAGTCATCTTATCTTGCCTGCGGGGTTAAGGAACTAGGCTCTCTCTTCCTTCTATCAGGATCACGTGTTACTAATCCGTAGAATTGTAGGATTGATGGTTCTAAGCTTCAGTTCGGTTCCTACTACTCCCGTGTATTCATAGTTGGCCTCGGAATCTTGATATTGTGATGATCGAGTGGTTATGCCACCATTTTGTAGGATGTCTCAAATCATTTTGAGCATTTACAGTCGTTACGCTGTCCGAGTCATCCCAGGTTTCTAAATAATCTGATGCAATTGCAAAATCCTTTCCCTCTGTTTTCGATGACCTTTCTGGCCAGGTTAACCACACTAATCAGTGAGTTGAGGTACTTTATTGCCTTGACATATATGTTGGAGCTAGTATTATGACCCTAGGTGTCTTAGAGTGCCACCTAGTAATCTAGCCATGTTCTGTGTTCCAGTGTGATGATTATGGCCATCATTCTCGAAAGCATCCCGTGATGCCAGTTAGTATGTAGGTATTCTACTCCTGGGTTTTGAACCCGAGATTCACCCTACTTACTTCATGTTGATAGTAATTGCTAGCTCCCTTAGGTTATTAGTAACCTTTGCGTTAGTCCTCGAGGTCCATGGTATTTCCTTCTTCCAAATACTATGAACCATTTATGGCAGAAGTTCTTTGAACCAAAAGATCACAACCAGAGCTCTTGATGAGTTCTCGATTCTATGTTGTGACTCTGCCAGTTTTACCTTTCCGCATGGGTTGTCCGGAAGAAATATGTTGAACTCGTTTGACATGCTAATCCATGCATCCACAACTCAGAAAATCATATGTTCTTTTGAGTTGTCCCATTTTAGTTGTATTCCGACCCTCGTCTATCAATTGATAGTCAAGAGTATGCGTGCATTCGTTCATCGATGCCTATTACCCTTGTGGTTCGTCTAGCCATTCTATCCGGAATGACTTGGAGAAACAAACTCCAGTACCTTATCCATTTCCAGGATTGGATCAAAGCAGTTGTACTCTGCAGATCAAGTTGCTAATCCAACTTTTGTTTTGTTCTACCTTGGAGTATTACCATCTTTATATCAAGAATATCATGGGAATTGCACACCATCCTATGAACTCTTGATACAGACTCTCTCCATCATTATTCATTTCTCGGTTCCCATGTTGTTGCAACCGGAATGTCGACAAGTGAATCGTGATGTGTGAAATCAATACTCCTAGCAACCTTGTTGCTTGGTAGTTAAAGGACAATAATTTCATTCTTAGCATGTTGGTTATTGAATCATCATTCTAAGATTGATCGTGCTACCTAGTCCATTCTCCTGGTGCACTCCTCGATCAATGAGTTAGGATTATTTCAAATCTTCGCTCTATTGATCATATCGTCTTGCCCTGAAAAGCAAGATTGTTCTCAAGCTTAGTAACATATCGGTGGTTTGTGATTTCCCGAATATCTTCTCGGAAGTATTACCAGGTTGTCCCTTGACCGCTATGTTAAGTTTGTGATCATGTTGGTTTCCTTGTAAACCACCCTTTCTCTAAGAATCCGTGTTGGATACCCCTGAGCTAGTTGGTTAAGCTAGACGACAACTTGGAGAGTTGGAAGATAAAAGCTTACCTAACTTAGTTCATTTCAAGGGGATATCTTGGTGTTGGTGTGTTAGTTGAAGAAAGATGATATCTTCATCGATTGGTCCCTGTGATCAGTTGTTGGACCTATTATCTTATAAAAACTTTGATTTGAGTATGGGCTATCGTCAAATCAAATCAGAACCAACAATGTTCGTAATGTTGTCTTACTCGTAGTTATCCCTCGAGCATACACCATTACATCTTTTGGGTCTGACCACTGCTATGTCCTTGTTCACATAATTATGGAATTCCATTTATATGGTCATCCTGATGACTTGTTGTTGAGCCCATCAGTAGCATTTTATCTTCTCCATGATCATGTTGAACATCCATCTAGTGTTGGAAACTTTTGTAAACATTACCTTCATGTTCCATTCATGAGGTATATGTTCGGATGAAAGAAGTGACTTTCTCTAATTCACGTGCACTTGGTGTAAGTTGCCGCCGTGGATTCGAGAAAGATTATTTTTGCTTCCTTTGGAATCATCCCAAGTCAGTCATGCATGTGCGAAGTATACATTGGATTGTGAGATTAGCTACCTCCATTCTATATGTGTCCCTAGAACGCCAAGCCACTGATTGAGTTGTTCAAGGATAAAGGAGTCTGTCCAAGGTGAACTCTTTGGACTTCCACGCGTGGAGACTTTGATGTCATTAATGATGGTTCCCCACCGGAACTCGGTAGTGTTTTATTGTAAGACTACCATGGGATCATGTTTGTCTAGGACAACGTGTTCACATGTTTGTAGCAGAACCAGCTCATGTTTTGGAGCTTGCTATCGTAGTTCATTTCCCGAGAATCTCGCAACATCATCTCGTCGGTTTGTGTTGCAAACTTTCATTTTTCTTTCTAGACTCGATGAGTCTCGATTATTCTGACACCAACAAGATCTGAATCTCAGGCAGATATGATGGTTGGAACGTTTTCCAAGAATTATAATATTGGTCTCTCTGTAACCGGTAAAGTGGATGTCATGGCCAACACACCCAACCGGAAGACCTATTATTGTAGTATCTTGATTGAGAAAGTTGGCCACCTCCCCATATGGGTTTCGCAGGATTTACTCCTTAGTTGTCCCTTATGGAATTTTGGTGTTCCCGAAGTCCGACCTTTTACTTGATGTTCCAGATATCAAACCATATCTATGAATGGGTTACAGTAGCACATCAAGGAGAACATTAGAAGTGGAGTGCTAAATGTCTCTCGGTCGATCATCCAGATTTTGTTTCCTTGGCCCCACCAAGGTGAAACCCGAGAAGGTGTTATCTTCCTTTGCATCTGCATCTTTCACCGGTGTCCATCATGGTAGTACATTGTGTTGCCAGGTTCCTTGACACGGATATTGGTAAAACCTTGATGAATATGGAAATGCTCAAGTTCTTGAGAGCACGCGCAAGCGCTAGGTGTTATCATTGGCACCAACTGGGATTGCTCCTAGTTTTTTCGATTATGCTATAACTTTTCAACCAGTGGACTCACTCTCTACTATTGAGCTTCTCCCCAGTTACTAAAATCATTCTTTATGTTGTTTTCAACAAGGTAATCCACATCATCCATTCTAGTCCGAGTATGTCATTCTATCGAACTCCTCCAAATAATCGTTTGTGATTTGCCCTAAGCTGGTATGAAGAGTTTCAATGATCTTTGAATCAAAGGTAATTCTTTTTGCCACTTAAGGGGATATATCTACGAGTCACGGTCCCTAAGGTGTCTCGTTGTGGTATCCTGGCAACTCAACTCCTCGCTACGTTGACAATCGTTTACCACCTTCTTAAGTGTGGAATTGTTGTCTACCTAGTGAATCCTCATCATCTGTTCCACTCCATCCCTCTAGATGTATGCTTCGTGTCTCAGCTCGGGAGATGCTGCTATGTCTCATCCCATGAGTTGATCCTGAGTTGTTCGGTCTTCGAGAAGATCAATTCTTCTAGAGTTTTCCTTTCCTCCTCTTGTCATGCTAGTTGGAGTTCTCAGAGGAAGACGTCGAGTCAAAGATGGTGATTGAATCAACGCCCCTATGAAGTGCACCTGGATCGTGAAGATTATACTAGTTTGCGTTCCCCCTTCATCTTACCCTACGCCTGAATCTCGGGACGAGATTCTTGTTTAGTGGGGGTGAGTTGTCACATCCCTAGTTCTAATATGCCAAGTGCTAGCATCTGGTGTTGCATCATGTTTAAATTCAAGAGGAAATTAGAAAGCCTCAAAACTTTCTAAAAGAAGGGCAAGAACCCTTTAAATTGCATTTAGAGATTCCAACATTCCCTAAAAATCATTCTGGTAATTTTGGCAAGAGATATATATCAAACCAAAATTCTGGAACATTTTTATGGAATATTTTGGGACATTGAATTTAAATCATATTGTATTTGGATTTGAAGTTATATTCATAATATATAATGATTATAGTTTCAAAAGCCTGTGATATTTTATGTATATGTGGAGAAGTCCATTATGTGACATAAAAATATCCAGGGGAGTTTTGGCACTGTTTTCAATTTGTTTATATTTGAATTCAGTGGCAAAAGAATTATTAAAAAAAAGAAACAAAACAGAAAATATAAAAAAGAGCAGAAGACCTACCTGGCGCCTACCTGTCCAACCTGGCCGGCCTGCTACTGTGCGGCCCAGCCCACAGCGCCATGCCAGTCACCCTCAACCTCCTGCTAGGAGGATGAGAGGCGCGTGGCCACCGCGCGCGAGCACGCGCCCCGCCACCTCCTGCTTCACACCGCTGCGCCGACGCGTCTGGACGACGCCACGCATCACCCTGGACCCTCTCGCCCACTCCCTCGTCCTCATCCCCTCCTCTCTCTCGCTCTGCACCTCGTGCCTGAGCGCCACCATCGCCACCGACGCCGTTCGCCGCGGCCACAGCCACCTCCTCGTGCCTCCCCCATGTCTGGAAGGTCCGCCGTGACTTCCTCTTCCTCTTCGCCGAGCCACTCAAGCCAAGGATCACCACGCCATCGTCTTCGAGCTCGTCACCACCGCATCTACTCGTCGGACTTCGCCGGTCAATTCACCGTCTCTGACGCCTCCCCGAGCCCGCTGATGTGCCCTGCGTGTCCACTGTGAGCCCCTTCATCGACCAACCCTCTTCCCCGCTTTCTCTACTCTCCGTAGACGTCGCCCCTTTGCTCGTCGTAGCCGCCGCCGCACGGGCTCGTCGCCGGTGAAGCCCCGGTGACCAAATGGTCCCGCACGTGCGTCTGTTCCACTCGCAACGCTCCGTAGAACAACGCTAGCACGACAGCCGGCTCGTTTGTGAGCCGCAGCGCCAACCCCGCACCCACCCGAACTCCGGCCGCCGCTGCGGTGCTCGCCATCGATGTTTCCGGCCACCCCAGGCCCGGAGACCACAACCATCCGACGCGGCGCATCGCCAGCGCCATAGGGATGCCTTCAGCGCATCGATCCGAGCCCTGTGGAGGTTTTCCGAGCACCTCCAGCATCTCGGTCCTCGCCGGTGGCTAACCGCCGGTAGGTTTGACCCACTGACCCAGTTTGACCTAGGGTGGGCCCAGTTTGACCCCCCCTGGGTCAATGATAGGTGGGGCCAGCCCTGCTAATTAACTTGGATTAGTACTAATTAAACATTAGTTAGTCTAATCACACTGACACGCGGGACCCACTAGTCAGGTTTGACCTGGACCGGCCCTGTTGACCGCTGACGTCACCCTGATGCAATGCTGACGCAGTTAATTATTTTCTGGATTTAATTTAATTCAAGAAATTCCAGAAAATTGTATAAACTTCTAAAATTCATAGAAATTCAACCGTAACTCCAAATGAGATAAATTATATATGAAAAATGATCGGCAAAATCCAATCTATCCATCTGTACCATTTTCATGCATGTTAGAAAAACTTATAGTTGTTGTTTAGCACAAACCATATAAATGGCATTTAAATATCCACATATGGAGTTTGAATTTGAATCTTGGAATCAAACCAACTTCATTTAACCTGCTACTAGTTGCATTAGCTCAAACCACAGCATATTGCCATGTCACATTCATGCATCATATTGTTGCATTACATTGATTGTGTTCTCCCTTGTCTGCCGGTATTTGTCCCTCTCAGTAGACGTGTACTGACGATGTGATCGATGACACCGATGAAGAGCTATACTATCTTCAGAAGTGCCAGGCAAGCAAAACCCCCTTGTTCATTCCGATAAAATCCCACTCTCTCGCCCCTGCTCTCTTTTACTGCATTAGGACAACACCGATTCATCTGTTATTTGCTGCGATAGCTGAACCCCTTTATCCTTTGCATGACCTGTCATTGCCACAGTAAATAGATGAAACCCACTAGCATGAGTAAGAGTTGTTTGAGCCCTGATGTGCCTACTCATTCATGCTTGTTGTCATGCCTGCTATTGCTTAGAGTTGTGCCAGGTCTGATTCATCGGGGATGAATCGGAGGTGTGTGAACATGTCCTACTATTGAGAGCTAAGTGTGTGAACACGATTTGGTAAAGGTAGCGGTGAGAGGCCATGTAGGAGTACATGGTGTGTTGTCTCATTGCAGCCGTCCTCAAGAACTAAGTTCTGTGTTTGTGATCCATGAACAGCTACTACCACACATTGGGATCCTTAATTGACTCTCTCGACTTATTAATCGACTCGATCTCTGTCCAGGAGTTGCAACTAGTTTCTGGTGTTTGTAGGTAGTGTTAGTAGTCTACCAAGTGGCACCCGGTATAGGTGGGCTTGGGACAGACTAGGAACAGTGGCACGGTGTACCAAGTGGCACCCGGATCATGGGCTTGGGAACCCTGCTCACATCGTTTGGGGCCGTGAGCAACACCCCGGCCGGATCTCCTTGCGGATGGAACCCGAATAGGCGATAAACCTGGACGAGAGACTTGTGTGGTTAGTCAGGTCGTGGCCGACACCCTCGCCGGGCTTCCGCTTGAAGGTTGCCGAGTACATGTCGTGTAAACGGCGGTAAGTGGTGAGAGCATGTGTGAAGAAGTACACCCCTGCAGGGTTAATATGATCTATTCGAATAGCCGTGTCCGCGGTAAAGGACTTCTGGGTTGCCTGTACAGTTCATAGACAAGTGAAAGTGGATACTCTAAAATACACAAGATAAGCGTGAGTGCTATGTATGGCGTTCTCGTAGGGAGACGGGAGCGGATCCATAGTGGTGTATTGATATGGTGAATATGTGGACTCGTGTGCGCCACCTCAAAAGAGTTACTTGCAGTCGTAGTTCAGGATAGCCACCAAGTCAAAGCTGGCTTGCTGCAGTTAAACCCCACCATCCCCTTGTTGATAATGATGCATATGTAGTTAGATCTGATGTAAGTCTTGCTGGGTACATTTGTACTCATGTTGCCTAATTTATGTTTTTGCAGAGAGACTTCAGTCTCGCTAGTAGTACCGCGTGGACTTCGACGTTTAGCTTGTTACCTCAGCTACGATCTTGTGCCCTCGGCAGGATCTGGTAGATAAACGGGCTTTTCAGCCTTTTTCATTTGTAGATGTCTGTACTCAAACATGTTAAGCTTCCGCATGTGCTTTGACTTGTATGCTCTGATTGTTGGGTCATGAGACCCATGATTGTAATATCTCTCTCCTCGCAGCCTATTGAATAAAATACTTGAGTTGTAGAGTCATGTTGTGATGCCATGTTGTATTTACACATATCGAGCATATTGTGTGTATGTTATTGTAATGCTTGGTATGTGTGGGATCTGACTATCTAGTTGTTTATCCTTAGTAGCCTCTCTTACCGGGAAATGTCTCCTAGTGCTTCCACTGAGCCATGGTAGCTTGCTACTGCTCCAGAACACTTAGGCTGGCCGGCATGTGTCCTTCTTCGTTCCTGTGTCTGTCCCTTCGGGGAAATGTCACGCGATGAATACCGGAGTCCTGTTAGCCCGCTACAGCCCGGTTCACCGGAGTCCTGCTAGCCCAGTGCTACAGCCTGAATTCACTCGCTGATGACCGACACGTTCGATGCTGGGTCATGTATGCCTGTCCCTGTAAGTTAGTGCCACTTTGGGTTCACGACTAGCCATGTCAGCCCGGGTTCTTTGTCATATGGATGCTAGCGACACTATCATATATGTGAGCCAAAAGGCGCAAACGGTCCCGGGCCAGGTAAGGTGGCACCCGTGGGAATACCGTGCGTGAGGCCGCAGAGTGGTATGATGTGTTACATGCTAGATCGGGGTGGCTTAGGATCGGGGTCCTGACATAGATCAAAAGTCCCTTACTGACGAAGAGCCAAAAAGGATCAGAAAATATGATGGCACCCGTGTAAACATGGCAAGTTATATTACAGATTCATACATAGCAGGAACAACAATAAGAAGGCATGTTGGTGAGCTTGTACCACTCACCACAGAGCAAAACATGGCATGACAAGGAAACCAACAGTAAGAAGGCATGTTTATGAAGCTAAGCATGGCAAGAGCAAGTTCATAGGGTACATGGATCACTAACAACAATCATGTCAACAACTAAACTTAATGTTAACAGGCTGACAACAACATTATTTAGCAAATTTGGAGAAAGATTACAACAAGCTACAGCAGGCTATAATTGCAACCAGGGGCATGGATGGATAGATCATAACATGTAGAACAAAACACCCTTAGTGAACATCTCCATATTATGCATAGAATGACTAGTAGCAGCAGGTTTACATAGCATCACGAAATAACAGATTCAGCCTAGGAAAACAGTAACAGCAAGTACCCTACTTAACAAGCTTGATTCACTCACCACAAGTCATTGCACGACAAGATAAGAATAGCATCATCAAGAAGACATGTTTATGAAACAAACCAAGGCAAGAACAAGTTCATAGCATGCAAGGATCAACTACAACAACCTTGGCAAAATTGAATAACAAGTAAACAATCTGCCAGGAAACATTTTGTAGCAAAAGTAGAGCACGAAAATGACATGCTAGACTACTCCATAATGGCAAACAGGGGAATGAATGAATAGACAATAACCATATGTTCAAAACATCCTTACTGAAGTATCTCAAAATAAGCATGGATCTCTTTGTAGCAACATGTTTACATGGCATCAAAATAACAGCAGAACAGGGACTAAAATCAGCAACATCACGAAGCCTAGTTTACATGCTTGTGCTAGTCACCACAGAGATCACAAAAATACATGGTAAGCACCTATGTAAAGAAGACATGGCATAGTTCAAAACACATGTAGACATCAACCTCATAGGATGCACACATCAATCATGGCAAAAATGACAAATGAGCATGTTCTGTTAAGAAACAGGAACTAACATTATGAAGCACTCTTGCAACGATGATTCAGGCATCAAGATGGACTCAAATGAACATGATGCAATGGAATGAAATGAAGTACTCATCGAGGCGAACAATCGGACATATTACATGCACAAAACGGAGCTACAGATGCAGAGATATGATGCGATGAACATGGCATGATAATGTCAAAAAAAATATCGGGGACTTTGTCATATTTCGAGGTCAACCTATGCACGGATATTGAGGCGGTGGCGGATCTGGCCGGAGATTCGCCGAAGACGACAGGGACGGCGGCCAGTGTGGGAGAAGGGTGCCGGAGACGTCGGGGTCGCTGGATCCGGTCACTCCTCGACCGGATCTGGCCGGAGAAGGAGCGGGGACGAGGAGCCGAGGAGGAGGCGGCGCCGGCGACCTCTTGCAGCGGCGACGCACCACAGGAGCTCCGGCGAGCTCCTGCAGTGGAGCGGCGGGTCGAAGAAGGCCGGAGGGCACACAGGGTCCGACGACTCGGGGATCCCGCAGGCGAGCGGCGGCGGCGCAGGCTCGGGCGTCGCACTCCGGTGAGGACGGGGCCTGACGACGGCGAAGCGCAGAGGCGGGGAGGCGCGAGGCGGCGGCCGGCGGCGAGGCGCGAGGGGCGGCGCAGGGAGGCGCGCGGAGGAGCGCGGGGGCCGAACCGGGCTTCGGCGGCGGCGAGGACGGGCTCGCGCGGGCCCCGGATGGGCTCTGCGGGCCGCAGCGGCGGGAGGGCGCGGGTGCCACGTGGTGAGCTGCGAATGGCTGAGGGAGGCCGCGGCGGACGTGTCCGACGCAGCGCGGACGCGTCCGGTGGCGGCGGGGAGGATTTGCTAGGGTTTGGACAGGGATTGATCCGCGAATTTCGTGGGAGGGGTGTTTATATAGGTAGGGGGAGCTAGGAGAGTCCAAATGAGGAGCGGTTTTCGGCCACGCGATCATGATCGAACGACCGAGAGCATGGAGGGCATTTGGATGGGTTTTGGGCCACTTTGGAGGGGTGTTGGGCTGCAACACACACGAGGCCTTTTCGGTCCCTCGGTTAACCGTTGGAGTATCAAACAGACTCCAAATGGCACGAAACTTGACAGGCGGTCTACCGGTGCTATACCAAGGCCGCTTGGCAAACCTCGGGCCATTCCGAGAAAGTTTAACACCCGCTCACAACGAGAGACAAAAGGGGGACGCCGGAGGGCATAGGAGTGCCGGATTGCAAAACGGACAACGGGGAAAATGCTCGGATGCATGAGACTAACACGTATGCAATGCAATGCACATGATGACATGATAAAATGCAACACACAAGCAAATGACATGGAAACTACGGCGAATAACTAGAAGACACTTGGCGCATCGAATCCAGGGTGTTACAACTAAGCTTACCGCGCTGGCTTGGCGCTTCGCGCAGAATCCGCGATCCTCGGTAGTGGGAGGGTGGACCTCGGAGTTCTTGAAAAGCACCTTCCAAGCATCTTCGTGCGTTGTGTCAAAGAGCCTGGACAGAGTTTGGTGCTGAGCCGGGTCGAATTCCCACAGATTAAAAGCCCGCCATTGACACGGGAGGATCCGACGGAAGAGCATGACCTGGACTATGTTGACAAGTTTAACCTTCTTGTCCATCAGGTTCTGGACGCGGGTTTGGAGTCCGGTCGCCTCTTCCGGATTACCCCATGACATGCCTGTCTCTTTCCATGAGGTTAGTCGCGTGGGGATGCCAGATTGGAACTCGGGGGCCGCTACCCATTCAGGGTCACGCGGCTCGGTGATGTAGAACCACACCGATTGCCACCCTTTGATGGTTTCCACAAAGGATCCCTCGAGCCATGTGACGTTGGCCATCTTGCCCACCATGGCGCCTCCGCACTCTGCTTGTCGGCCGCGCACAACCTTCGACTTGACATTGAAGGTCTCCAGCCATAAGCCGAAGTGGGGCTGGGTGCGGAGGAAGACCTCACACACGACGATAAACACCGAGATGTTGAGGATGAAGTTCGGGGCCAGATCGTGGAAGTCCAGGACGTAGTAGAACATGAGCCCCCAGACAAATGGGTGAAGAGGAAAGCCCAGTCCGCAGAGGAAATGGGGGAGAAACACGACCCTCTCATGGGGCCTGGGGGTGGGGATGAGCTGCCCCTCATCTAGGAGCCGGTGTGCAATGTCGTTAGACAAGTATCTGGCTTTCCTCAGCTTCTTGATTTGCCCCTCCGTAACGGAGGAGGCCATTCACTTGCCTCCCGATCCGGACATGATTGGAGAAGGTTGAGGTGGGAAGTGCGGACTTGGGCGCTAGAGCTTGAGTGCGCAGGAATGGATAAGCGAAGGAGGAAGAAGGCGTAGATGGAAAGAGTAGATCCTTATCCCCTTATATGGGCGGCCACAACTATGAGCCCCCACCAGCCTAGTAAAACTCGTTTATCTCCCAAGCGCCGCGATTAATGGCGCAGTTGGGTTACCCACGCCCGTATTGATGAGAATCCCGGAATAAGGGGGCACGATCTCTGCTTTGACAAGACGTACCAAGGAAACCGCCTCGCTAAACACGCTGAGGTGGGACAGTAAAACGATTCGAATAAAGGCTTGGCTGTGGCATGATGTCACGCTACGGAATGCGTCAACAGATTAGATTTGTGCGAATATTATTCTCTTTACGGTGGTATGTGGAAATTATTTTGCAGAGCCGGACACTATCCTTGTGTTCAACATCTTCTATGAAGTATTCGGAGGAGGAACCCGCCTTGCAATGCCGAAGACAATTTGCGCACTGGACTCTTCGTCATTGAAGCCTGGTTCAGGGGCTACTGAGGGAGTCCCGGATTAGGGGGTATCCGGATGGCCGGACTATGACCTTTGGCCGGACTCCCGGACTATGAAGATACAAGATTGAACACTTCGTCCCGTGTCCGGATAGGACTTTCCTTGGCGTGGAAGGCAAGCTTGGCGATACGATATGTAGATCTCCTCCCATTGTAACCGACTCGGTGGAACCCTAGCCCTCTCCGGTGTCTATATAAACCAGAGAGTTTTAGTCCGTAGGACGAACACCAATCATACCATAGGCTAGCTTCTAGGGTTTAGCCTCTCTGATCTCGTGATAGATCAACTCTTGTACTACCTGAGGGAGTCCTGGATTAGGGGGTGTCCGGATGGCCGGACTATGACCTTTGGCCGGACTCCCGGACTATGAAGATACAAGATTGAAGACTTCGTCCCGTGTCCGGATAGGACTTTCCTTGGCGTGGAAGGCAAGCTTGGCGATATGATATGAAGATCTCCTCCCATTGTAACCGACTCTGTGTAACCCTAGCCCTCTCCGGTGTCTATATAAACCGAGAGTTTTAGTCCGTAGGACGAACAACAATCATACCATAGGCTAGCTTCTAGGGTTTAGCCTCTCTGATCTCGTGGTAGATCAACTCTTGTACTACCCATATCATCAATATTAATCAAGCAGGAGTAGGGTTTTACCTCCATCGAGAGGGCCCGAACCTGGGTAAAAACATCGTGTCCCTTGTCTCCTGTTACCATCCGCCTAGACGCACAGTTCGGGACCCCTACCCGAGATCCGCCGGTTTTGACACCGACATTGGTGCTTTCATTGAGAGTTCCTCTGTGTCGTCACCCTTAGGCCCGATGGCTTCTTCGATCGTCAACCACGACGCGGTCCAGGGTGAGACTTTTCTCCCCGGACAGATCTTCGTATTCGGCGGCTTCGCACTGCGGGCCAATTCGCTTGGCCATCTGGAGCAGATCGAAAGCTACGCCCCTGGCCATCAGGTCAGGTTTGGAAGCCTAAACTACACGGCCGACATCCGCGGGGACTTGATCTTCGACGGATTCGAGCCACAGCCGAGCGCGCCGCACTGTCACGATGGGCATGATCTAGCTCTGCCGCCAGACAGCGCCCCGAGCGCCGCTCAGGTGCCCGCTCCGACCATTAGCTTGGAGCCGACTGCGCCAATAGGGGACGGTCGGTTGGACGCCGCCCCAGGAGCCGCAATCTCTACGGCGATAGAGCCGAATACCAGCCTAGTCCTTTGCAAGGCCCGTGACTCCAAGGTGCCGGACTCCGTTCCGGACTCCGAATCTTCCGCACCCCTTCCGATCGAACCCGATTGGGCTCCGATCATGGAGTTCACCGCCGCGGACGTCTTTCAGCACTCGCCCTTTGGCGATATCCTGAATTCACTAAAGTCTCTCTCTTTGTCAGGAGAGCCCTGGCCGGATTATGGTCAGCATGGTTGGGATGCGGACGACGAAGAAATTCGAAACCCACCCACCACCCACTTTGTAGCCACTGTCGACGATCTAACCGACACGCTCGACTTCGACTCCGAAGACATCGACGGTATGGACGTCGATGAAGGAGACGACCAAGAACCAGCGCCTATAGAGAACCGGACAATCACCTCATCACACGATGTACACATGGTGGACACACCTAAAAGAAGCAATGACGAGGATCAAAATGGAGCAACCAGGGATCGTTCCCTCGAAAAACAATCAAAGCGGCGGCGTAATCGCTGCGCCAAGCCCCACCTCGACAGAGACCCAGCCATAGAGTAGGGCAAATCAACGGAAGATGAACATGCCATCGAGCAACCTCCAAACAGGGCGGACAAACCGAACAAGCCGTCCCCGGGAAAGATAATAGTCCGGACGACCTCACGCCGGACAAGTTGCTGGAACACCAGAACCTCCACCAAAGGCTCGTTGCCACCGCACGTAGCCTGAAAAAGCAGAAGCGGAAGCTCAAAACAGCAGAAGATGCACTCAGAATCAGATGGGGCAAAGTACTCAATACCGCACACAAGTACGGCAACAGTCATCACACAAAGAGCTATCCGAAGCAGAAATTACTACCGGAATTTGACGAAGAGGCCTTAGAGCCCCCACAGTCAAAAAACAAGGAAGCCACCAGGTCGGATAGACGACCTCACGATCGATCTCAAGCGACAAAGGGCGCCACACTCAATACGACACGCAATCCGCCCAAAGACTCGCATCAAACAACCGGTCCAACCATATCCATCTATGGGCCAAGAAAGCAAGCTCCATTGAGCAATGCAACGCAAAAAATATCCGAACATCGCGGCACACCTACATACAGGGGCGCCGCACATCCCCTATGTTTTACCGATGAGGTACTGGATCATGAATTTCCAGTGGGATTCAAGCCCGTAAACATAGAAGCATACGACGGAACAACAGACCCTGGAGTCTGGATCGAGGATTGTATCCTCCACATACACATGGCCAGAGGAGATGACCTTCACGCCATAAAATACTTACCCCTTAAGCTCAAAGGGCCAGCCCGACATTGGCTTAAAAGCCTTCCCGAAAACACCATGGGAAGTTGGGAAGCGCTCGAGGATGCTTTCCGGGCAAATTTTCAAGGGACCTATGTCCGACCTCCGGATGCAGATGATCTGAGTCATATAACTCAGCAGCTCGGAGAGTCAGCCCGGAAACTCTGGAACAGATTTCTTACTAAAAAGAATCAGATAGTCGACTGTCCGGACGCCGAGGCCCTAGCAGCTTTCAAACATAGCGTCCGAGACGAATGGCTCGCCAGACACCTCGGCCAAGAAAAGCCAAGAACAATGGCCGCATTAACAAGCCTCATGACCCGCTTTTGCGCAGGAGAAGATAGCTGGTTGGCAAGAAGCAGCACCAGCGACCCGAGTACATCCGAACTCAGAGATGGAAACGGGAAACCGCGCCGTAACAAAGAACAGCGCCGGATCAAGGATAACAGCCCGATGAGCACGACAGTCAACGCCGGATTCAAAAGCTCTCGGCAAAATCAGAAAAAGCCGCCCCCCAAAGATGACAGGGACGAGCTATCTAACCTCAACAAAATCTTGGACAAAATATGTCAAATCCACAGTACTCCCGGGAGACCTGCAAACCACACCCACAGAGATTGTTGGGTCTTCAAGCAGTCCGGCAAACTCAACACCGAACACAAGGGGCTCGACACACCAAGCGAGGATGACGACGCACCCCACAAGCAGAACACCGGAGAATAAAAGAAGTTCCCACAAGAAATCAAAACAGTAAATTCACTTTAGGTGACAAAAGGGAAGAACAGAACGACACCTACAAAGATATGCGCCATACGGCCTGCCCCAGAGGAGCACCGCCACTGGTTTTTACAACCAATCACCTTCGATCATCAGGATTACTCCAGAGGTATCCGGAACGCAGGCTGGACTGCCTTGGTCTTGGATCCGATTATTGACAGACTCCAATTTACACAAGTCCCAATGGACGGCGGCAGTGACCTAAACCTGTTATATCAGGACACAATCCGCAAACTGGGGGTAAACCCAGCAATAATTCGCCATGGCAACACTTCCTTTCAAGGAGTCACGCCGGGCCCAGGTACCCAGAGTATGGGTTCCTTTTCGTTAGAAGTCATGTTCGGCTCACTCGACAACTTCCGAAGCGAAAAGCTAACCTTCCACATCGCCCCATTCATAAGTCGCTATCAAGCGCTACTGGGACGTGAAGCTTTCGCCTGCTTTAACGCAATACCGCATTTGCATCCCTTACACTCAAAATGCCCGGTCCACGAGGCATCATCTCATTAAAGGGAAATATCAATTGATCCCCGAAGTATG
Source organism: Triticum aestivum (assembly GCF_018294505.1). Lineage (NCBI taxonomy): Eukaryota > Viridiplantae > Streptophyta > Magnoliopsida > Poales > Poaceae > Triticum > Triticum aestivum. Next base: position 114,839,237 of record NC_057801.1, on the reverse strand, counting down.
GATAATGGTGTGGCCGCCTTGAGAGCCGCACACTAATAGAGCTTTACTACCCCGGACACGGCTCGACGAGTCCATACAAAGGCTTAATAGCCGCATAACCCTGTACAAGGGGCTCCGCGTGTTTACACCAGGAGACAATACGGCTCAATTTTACTCATGTCTCTGTATTATATTTTGTTTATTTTAAATTTCTCGCACGATTATTTTTTACTAAGTTCCTCTCTTTCGCAGACGAACACCGTTCTACGCCCGTCCAGGATACGGCACAACGGAGACACAGGCGCAAACGTGCAGTAGGGACCCGTTTTAAGGATTCTTTTCAGATTAAGACCCTGCGTAAACCTTTTTTACTGTCTCTTGTTGATAACATCCCCCGGTTTTCGCTATAACCGAGGAGGAGGCTGGCGTCTTGGCATGTGGCCACGCCAGAATTTTGCGCGTTCCTGGGCACCAGGGGCTTCTTACCAAGGGCTTTTGTTCGGCCCATTTTCATAAAGACCGAATACCTTAGGGAGTGTTCGGCGTCGCGAGTTTGGCCTTATATGCATCAGCTCCGAATCATGTCTTTGGTCAAATGTTGGGTTTGCCCGGCTCCTGTGTTTTGCTGCCTTACGTTCCGCTCTATCGGCTAAGGCGGCACCAGGAGAACTACTGCGATTGTGCCCCGGTTCGGCCAGGCGAGCACCTCAGTAGAGAAAGCCGAAAACTGACTGTCATGATATAGCGAGAGACTGGTCAACCACTCGATGACTCTCGGAATCTTTAGGATTCCTCCGCATTAACGAAGGGCCGCTTCCCGGTCAGGCACACACGCACCCCAAATTCGGGCGAGCGCGGTGCCCCTAGGGGCTATTAAGTAGCCCCGCTGTCAAACTCCTATGGCTAAGTGAAAGTGATAAAGCATTATAGTCCAGTTGCCTAGTTCGCTGCGCTATCACCTCCTTTATAGGACCAAGACGTTGGATTAAGTGTGAAAAGGCGCCTTTTTGTGAACACCCCCGCATTATATGCGTGGGGGCTGAAGCCAACGACTGCCATCTTTCAGGTTATATACACATATACATTAACGGCCGCACATGAGGCATTATAATCCTTGCAAGCACAAGTATAAAAAGCTTTTATATTCTATCAAAATATTCGTTTTACAATAGCACATGCTATTCGAACACAACATCCTTCGAGCACTGCGCCTCTATTAAATGAGCACCCTGAAGAACTTCCTCAAAGTAGTGCTTGGCAGGTACTCGACTTTCGTCCGAATCCCAGGATGCAACAACACTGGCCTTCATATCCGCCCAGTATGTTTTGACACGGGCAAGAGCCATCTGTGCACCCTTTATGCACGCCGACCTCTTCATTGCATCAACATGCGGCACCGAACCAAGGAACTGCTGCACCAAGCTAAAATAACTCTTCGACTCTGGCTCTTCCGGCCACAGATGACTCGCAACATACCTCATGGCGAGTTCGGATAACCTGTTCAGCTCCGCCCAGGCGGCCAAACGGTCGGATACCAAAAGTGGGCGTTCTGGATTGTGGAACTGCGACCAAAAAAGTTCTTCCAATTCATGGTCACCTCGACCCCGGAAGTGTTCGGTCGCATCTGCCGCACTCGCTGCCAAATCCAGATAAGTGTTTTCCGCACTCCACTGCCGGTCTAACGGAGCATACTTAGGATCCCCAAACTTCATCCGCAGCATATAGGGCTTTCCAGTCGTGATATCTCCGGCCTGACGTAGTTCCTCCTTCATAGCTCTCATTGCAGAGCGAGTATCCTTGGCCTCGGCAGTGATCTTCTCAAGGTCCTTCCGAGCCGCCCTATCTTCTTGTTCAAGAAATTTACAGCGGTCGGCAGCATCCTTCAATTTTACATCCATCTCGGCTATTACTTTCTTGCTCTGGCAGTGAGTAGCTTGTTCAGCTTTTAGCTCTTCAGCCGCCTTAACGGCAGCCGCATCACTTTTCCTTGCTTGCTCCTTGGCTTGGGCAAGTTCCGCCCGAAGGTTCTCCACGGCAGCAGCACCATCTACATTAAGCACATATCTTATAAGGCACGAGCATCGAACCCCTCTTATCAGATGTCTGTGGAACATACCTTGTGCCTCATCTAGCCGCTTATTTACAAGCGCGATGTCGGCATCCGCCACGTCAAGTTGCCGCTTTAGCTCGGCAGATTCATTAGTCTGACTAGCCACCGAACGCCTCGCCACCTTCATAAAAAGGTGACATGTTACACCTAGGGTTATGATCCTCTGTGCGCCATCACTTTTGATGACACACAGAGTCTCAGGGGCTACCATTTATACAGGGCACATTTTATATATGTGGCTCTACCAAAAGGTACACCTTTTCACGTACCTCAAAGCCTGTCAGTAAACTCCTGGCGGCCTCGTACAATCCGCTTTCCGCGGATGAAATCCTTCCTATCACCGTGTTCATCAACATACGGTGTTCTTTTGAGATGGACGCTCGCCCAAGCAGATCCCTCAGCCCCTCCGACCGCGCACCAGAGGGTGCCGGACTAGCCGGACGACCTTTTTCAGGGTCCGGACTGGGAAAAACCCTCCGGGACGACACCTCGGGGTCGCCTGCCTCGTAAGACGATGCAGCTAGGGGAGGCGTTTCGCTCTCCATCATCTCCGGTCGAAGATCCCCTGAAGACGAGCTCTGCTGAGAAGGGTTGAGATCCGAACAGCAAGTTAATATTTCGGTTATCTTCCCCAGAAATAAAACAGGGATGTCACTCATTTTGTAACCCCTCTCTTTACTTACAGCTCGGAGGAGAGGTGATCCCCCTGAGGGCGCAATGCGGCCGGGGCATTCTCCGGCGCCGGATCCTCTGGTGAAGATTTCTTCCCCCATTTCGAGGCCATCTCCTCCGGGTCTCCAGAGGCAGTCCTTTTCTTCCCCAGGTTGGGGGAATTCTCGATTCCTCCCTTCCTGGCATCCTCCTTCGCGGAGGCGGTATCTCCTTGGTTCCCCTCTTCGCCCTCTGCCGAAAGCATAATCTCCAGCATCCTGGTTAACACGGGATCCGGCACGGTCTCGGGCAGGGGGGCTGGACACCTGATAAGCTTTGCCTTCGCTATCCACTCCTGTTCAAAGGATAGCTCTGTTAAAGGGCAATGTTATGATGAAAATACGGATGGCGTGTCCAAATATGGGGCTACTTACTTGAGCATCCGGGCGATTGCAGCTCAGACTTGCGTCCTCGGACAAGTCCGTACACCTTGCTCGTGATCCGAAGAACAATTTGTACATCTCCACGGGCATCGCGCCCATAAAATGTTGGAGGACTCGCGGTCCCTCTAGATTAAATTCCCACAGGCGAAGAGGGCGGCGTTTGCAGGGCAGTATGCGGCGAATCAGCATAACTTGCGCCACTACGGTCTAGTTAATATCTCTTTCTAGGAGATCTCGAATGCGGTCCTGCAGTAGGGGCACGTCTTTGGACGGCCCCCAGATAAGCCCTTCATTGACCCATGACGCTTGCCATGGTGGGGGACCCGAGCGAAAAGCAGGTGGCGCCACCCATTTGGTGCCCCTGGGGGCTGTGATGTAAAACCAGCCCCGTTGCCATAAGCCGAACTCCCCTTGGAAAGAGCCCTCGGCCATGGAGCGTCGGCCACCTTGCTTATGATAGCTCCTCCGCACTGAGCGTGCTGCCCCTCGACCATCTTCGGTTCCACCTTGAAGGTTCTAAGCCACAATCCGAAGTGAGGAGTAATGTGGAGGAAGGCCTCACACACGACAATGAACGATGAGATTTGGAGGATGGACTCCGAAGCTAAGTCGTGGAATTCCAGCCCATAATAAAACAATAGCCCCCTCACGAAGGGATCAATTGCGAAGCCAAGCCCCCGAAGGAAGTGAGATGAGAACACCACGCTCTCACCGGGCTGGGGAGTGGGAATGGCCTTCCCTTGAGCAGGCAGCCTATGCGAGATTTCACCGGTTAGACACCTGGCATCTCTCAGCTTTCGCACGTCTTCTTCTGTAATTGAGGAAGGCATCCACCAGCCTTGAAGGTCGGAGCCGGACATCGTCCAAGATCCGAAGCGCCTAAAACTAGAGCTTTGGGTGTTGGAACTCGAGGCGAGGGGCGGATTCGATTGGATTGAAAAGAAAGGAGTCGAGCCTTGGTCTCTTTATAAAGGAGTTGAATACCAAGAGCCCTCCCCGTAACCGTTTGGGACTCGCTTTCAATTAGGGAGTCATACCAAAAGGCACGGTTGGGTTACCCACGCCCGTGTTGATGAGAATCCCGGAATAAGGGGACACGATCTTTGCTTTGACAAGATGTGCCAAGGAAAATGCCTCGCTAAACGCGCTGAGGTGGAACAGTAAAACGATTCGAATAAAGGCTTGGCTATGGCGTGATGTCACGCTGCGGAATTCGTCAGCAGAATTAGATTGGTCCAGATATTATTCTCTCTATGGTGGTATGTGGAACTTATTTTGCAGAGCCGGACACTATCCTTGTGTTCAACGTCTTCTATGAAGTATTCGGAGGAGGAACCCGCCTTGCAATGCCAAAGACAATTTGCGCGCCGGACTCGTTGTCATTGAAGCCTGGTTCAGGGGCTACTGAGGGAGTCCTGGATTAGGGGGTGTCCGGATGGCCGGACTATGACCTTTGGCCGGACTCCCGGACTATGAAGATACAAGATTGAAGACTTCGTCCCGTGTCCGGATAGGACTTTCCTTGGCATGGAAGGCAAGCTTGGCGATATGATATGAAGATCTCCTCCCATTGTAACCGACTCTGTGTAACCCTAGCCCTCTCCGGTGTCTATATAAACCGGAGAGTTTTAGTCCGTAGGACGAACAACAATCATACCATAGGCTAGCTTCTAGGGTTTAGCCTCTCTAATCTCGTGGTAGATCAACTCTTGTACTACCCATATCATCAATATTAATCAAGCAGGAGTAGGGTTTTACCTCCATCGAGAGGGCCCAAACCTGGGTAAAAACATCGTGTCCCTTTTCTCCTATTACCATCCGCCTAGACGCACAGTTCGGGACCCCCTACCCGAGATCCACCGGTTTTGACACCGACACTACTCATATCATCAATATTAATCAAGCAGGAGTAGGCTTTTACCTCCATCGAGAGGGCCCGAACCTGGGTAAAAACATCGTGTCCCTTGTCTCCTGTTACCATCCGCCTAGACGCATAGTTCGGGACCCCCTACCCGAGATCCGCCGATTTTGACACCGACAGCCACCCAGGCCCCACCACCCCGGAGATGGTCTCCGGATAGACAAAAATGTCATACCAACTTTCGGTCTTATACTCCCAGGCAATAGTTGTTCAGCACCGCCAGGGCACACTGCGACTCAACGCACTACCATCCAAGACCCACATGATGTCGTCACAATTACGGTCAAGACCGAGCCTTGCCTCGGTGCCGAAGAAAAGTCGGCTACCTTATTCACTGAAGCACCGAGTCATGGTTTCTTCAATCGAATCTAAATTCAACAGCCGAACTCCCGGACACAAATAAGGGAGTCCGAACTACTTCAGCATACCCCTATCAAATCATACCTCGTACAGACCCTCCAGCATAAGCTGAATGGATAACATTCACGGCTCAGCCAATGCTCACTCATGCCTCTTAAGCACTATTTGCAGGTTCACCCTCGCGCACAACCGGAACGACGGCTCGGAATCAGCTCGAACGCATACAGGGGTGATGCCCACCCCACGTGAACACAATCCGGATATTCCTCCGGACCCGCGCACAGCCAACCACCACCCGGCCCCAACAGGTTCTGCCGTCATGCCTCTCTTTTATAACATGCACCGTACCCATACGCATAGACGTATTACTTAAATACAGCATGTGGAGTCATCCGACACTTATCTGCTATTTTTCAATGACATTTTGTCATAACGGCATACGAACATCTTGTTCTGCCTTCGAACGTCAGGGGCTTCCTCACACCCGTACTACGGCGTCTAAAGTCCGAACACCTTCTCGGTCGTTCGGCACCCCGAACTTATAGCATTATATGCATCAGCTCTGAATCATGTCTTGGGTCATTGGTTGGGTTTGCCTAGATCCCATTTTTTGGTACCTTACGTTCCGCAATATCGGCTAAGGTAGCGCTGGGAGAACTACTGCGATTGTGTCCCGGTTCTGCCGGACGAACACCTCAGTACAGAAAGCAGAAAACCGACTATCATGATAAGGCGAGAGCTGGTCAGCTGTTCGAGTGGTTGTCAAATCTTTAAGGATTTATTCCGCATAATGCCAAATAAAATGCAGCGTGCGAAGGATCGATCTACCGATCAGACGCTATTAGAGCCCCCCGTGCGGTCTTCCGAACACCAGGGGATACGCCGCCCATACTCGAAATCCTATGGCTAAGTGAGAGTAATAAAGCCTTATAGTCTGATTGCCTGGTTCGCTGTGCTGAACACCTCCTTCATGGACCCAAGAATGGGATAAAGAGTGTTCAAGTGTATCCCGAACACCCCCATAGTTCCTACGTGGGGGCAGAAGCCGACGACTGGCCAACTCTCAAGACTAACATATTAAACGGCCGCGCAAGAATAAAATTTACACATAACAGGCACCTATATATAAGTGACTCTGTTTTTCCTTACAAAGCATAGCAAAATTTCTTTCAGCGAAAAACAATGTCTTTCGTACATTCCTCGGCCACGAGGCGGGCGCCTTTCAGGACGCCATCATAATATAGTTCGGGCTTGCGGTGCTCCTTCCCCTCCGGAGGCCCCTCGGTCATCAGCTTCTCAGCATCAAGCTTCCCCTAGTGCACTTTTGCACGGGAAAATGCCATTCGTGCCCCTTCTATGAACACTGACTGCTTAATGACGTCCAGCCGAGGGCAAGCCCTCCCAATCCACTTCACGAGCGCAAAGAAACTGCTCGGTATGGGTTCGGCGGGCCACAGCCGGATAACTAAATCCTTCATGGCTAGTTCGGGTGCCTGATGCAGTTCGATCAGCTGTTTGAGCTGGTCGACAAATGGCACCGGATAATTCGGTGCCAAGTACTGCAACCAGAAGAGCTTCTTCGCAGTATCCTTCTTCTCAGCTCGACAGAATTGGGCAGCATCAGAGAAGCTGCACGGCAAATCCGCAAATGCCCCTAAAAAAGTTAGGATTCAATGGGTCACCATGAATCTTCCCGGCGAAAGCTTAAGGTACTTCCAAAACAAAAAAGAGAAGGGGGCCCTCACTAGCCGCAATCTTCCGTGCCTCCTGGATATCTTTTATCGCAGCCTGGGCTTCCTCCTGAGCCTCATTTGCGGCCTGGAGAGCTTGGGCGAGTTCGGATTCCTTCAACGAAGGGCTCTGCTCCAAGCTCTCGTTTCTGCCCACGGCCTCCTGAAGCTCTTGTTCAGCTTCGACGACCCTTGCCTCGTGTTTCTCACGGAGAGCCTGCTCTCCGGCCGCTTTCTTTTCGGGCAAGGCAACAGCCTTCTTGAGCGCCTCCACTTCGGCATTCGCCTCTGGAGAGCGTGATATATATACTTTAAAGATAGTCACAACTACTTACTTGTGCTAAAAACTTACTAAAAAGTTTCAAAACATACCTTGCCTATCCTCCATCTGCTTCTTCACTCGACCGAGTTCCTTTTCAGCAAGCACCAGACTCTCCTTGAGTCCGGACACTTCCGCGGCATGACAGGAGGCAGTCGATGCAGACATCTGATTCATAAAAAATATATACGTGTCATTATCTAAGTCTCATGCGGACGGGAAGTTGATCCCCTATCCGGTTCCTGTCCTCTTCGAACAGCGTATCAGGGGCTACTATCTAGACTATGATTGTCTTTTACAACATACCTCCAAGCCTTTTATCAGGCTAACGCGGGATTCATTCAGTCCGCTCTCGGCAGCCTGAATCTGTTCTATCACCACGCACATAAGGGTGCGGTGTTCATCAATAATGGACGCACTCTCCAGTGCTGTCGATAGGCCGCCCGACGCCTTCGTTTGGATGAAGGTCGCAGGCGGATCGCCCACTCCAGTCACAAGGGGTTGCTTGCCCGATCTCAGAGCCTTCTGGGCCTCCGGGACTGTGCCCGGCTGTGGGCCGGATCCATGACCACCCCCGCCGTTGATATTCATGGCAACCGCCGCTCCCGCGCGTCCGGCCCCGAAAGTGCACCCCCCTGATTCAAGTCCTTTTTCGACGACACCTTGGTGTCACGACCAGGATTCAGGGAAGGGGCCCTAGGAGGGGTCTCGCTCTGCAAAGCATCGGAACTCAACGAGTCCTCTGATGAGTCCTGTTGGGCCGGAGACCTCGCCGGATTGTAAAAAGTACGGTGCGAATCAAAATACTACATTCTAGTAAATTCTGGATGCATGGATGTGTCCGGATTTTGTGCACTTATGATTTTACCAGGGGCTGGGCCCTGGGATCCCACTCCGGGCTGCTGTCGGTAGCCATGATGGACGCCTCGGGGACCTATGGTCTTCCCCTCTTAGGCGAGTTTGCCTCTAAGGATGAGGAGGCTGCCCTTTTCTTCCTCCCCCTCGTAAGGGGCTCGGGATCTTCCTCCTCATCCTCATCCTCTTCCTCCTCCTCATCCTCTTCGGAGGAGGGAGGGTCGCTGGAGTCTTCGGACTTCACATCCGAAGCACCCCGACGACGGAGACCGCTCCTGGTCTCATTGGCCTCCTTGTTGGCCTCTTTCTTCGGTGCCTTGTAAGGCGCTGGGACCAGCATCTTCGTCAGAAGAGGTCCCGCCGGTTCTTCCGGCAGCGGGGCCGGACAATGAATCCGCTCCGCCAACTTCGTCCGTTCATGAAGCGATCATGGAAGGACATGTTAAAAGAAATATCCCCTTCGGGACATATTAATGACCAAGATGTGATGATGACTTACCGGACTAGCAGGGTGGGACAATCGGAACCCGTGGTCCATGGCAGAGTTTGGCCATGGTTTGCCGGACTTGAAGAGCACCTTCCAGATGTCCTTGTGCGAGGAGCCGAATAGCTCCTGCAAGGTCTGGTGCTTGGCCGGGTCGTACTCCCACAAATTACAACCTCTATGCTGGCAAGGAAGGATCAAGTGGACCAGCATCACCTGGACCACGTCAACGAGCCTGATGGCCTCGTCCTCCATACCTTTGACGCGCGCCTGGACCACTAACAGTTCGTCAGATGACGACCAGTTTATGCCCTTCTTGGGCCAAGATGTGAGCCACAAAGGGGCTCCGGATCGAAACTCAGGAGCAGCGGCCCACTTTTTGCCGCGCGGCTCAGTGATATAAAACTACTGTTGCTGCCACTCCTTGACGGAGTCGTTGAAAGTACATGTCAGCCATGTGACCTTGGGCATCCTGCTCACCATGGCGCCTCTGCACTCGGCATGTTCGCCGCTCACCACTTTGGGCTTCATGTTGAAGATCTTGAGCCACAGCCCGAAGTGCGGAAAAATTCGGAGAAAGGCCTCACACACGACGATAAATGTCGAGATGTTGAGGAAGGAATTGGGGGATAGATCGTGAAAATCAATCCCGTAGTAATACATGATGCCGCAAACAAAAGGGTGGAGGGGAAATCCGAGCTCGCGGACGAAATGAGGGAGGAAAACAACTCTCTCGTGGGGCTCCGGAGTGGGGACAAACTGTCCCGCCATTGGGAGACGGTGGCCAATTTTCTTGGCCAGATATCCAGCCGCCCGCAGCTTTTTGATATCCTTCTCCTGGACGGAGGAGGCCATCCACTTGCCTCCTGCTCCAGATTCGAACATTTTCAGAAGACCTTTTTTGGTGGGAGGGATGAATGCTTGGGTGCTAGGGCTCAGACGAAAGGAAAGGGGCAAGCAAAAGCAGAGGAGGGCGTGGGTAGAAAGGAGGAGACCCTTCCCCTTTATAAAGGCGATAAAACTTTACGCCTCCTGATGTCTACTACACAACCTTCTTCTTGTAGATGTTGTTGGGCCTGCAAGTGCACAGGTTTGTAGGACAGTAGCAAATTTCCCTCAAGTGGATGACCTAAGGTTTATCAATCTGTGGGAGGTGTAGGATGAAGATGGTCTCTCTCAAACAACCCTGCAACCAAATAACAAAGAGTCTCTTGTGTCCCCAACACACCCAATACAATGGTAAATTGTATAGGTGCACTAGTTCGGCGAAGAGATGAAGATACAAGTGCGATATGGATGGTAGATAGAGGTATTTGTAATCTGAAATTATAAAAACAGCAAGGTAGCAAGTGATAAACGTGAGCGTAAACGATATTGCAATGATAGGAAACAAGGCCTAGGGTTCATACTTTCACTAGTGCAAGTTCTCTCAACAATAATAACATAGATAGATCATATAACAAGCCCTCAACATGCAACAAAGAGTTACTCCAAAGCCACTAATAGCGGAGAACAAACATAGAGATTATGGCAGGGTACGAAACCACCTCAAAGTTATTCTTTCGGATCGATCTATTAAAGAGTTCGTACTAGAATAACACCTTAAGACACAAATCAACCAAAACCCTAATGTCACCTAGATACTCCATTGTCACCTCAAGTATCCGTGGGCATGATTATACGATATGCATCACACAATCTCAGATTCATCCAACCAACACAAAGTACTTCAAAGAGTGCCCCAAAGTTTCTACCGGAGAGTCAAGACCGTGTGCCAACCCCTATGCATAGGTTCATGGGCGGAACCCACAAGTTGGTCAACAAAACATACATCAAGAGGCACATGATATCCCATTGTCACCATAGATAAGCACGGCAAGACATACATCAAGTGTTCTCATAAAAGACTCAATCCGATAAGATAACTATAAAGGGGAAACTCAATTCATCACAAGAGAGTAGAGGGGGAGAAACATCATCAGATCCAACTATAGTAGCAAAGCTCGGGATACATCAAGATCGTGCCATAGAGGGAACACGAGAGAGAACACGAGAGAGAGAGAGAGAGAGAGAGAGAGAGAGAGATCAAACACAACACATAGCTACTGGTACATACCCTCAGCCCCGAGGGTGAACTACTCCCTCCTCGTCATGGAGAGCGTCGGGATGATGAAGATGACCACCGGTGAAGGATCCCCCCTCCGGCAGGGTGCCGAGAAGGGCTCCCGAGAGGTTTTTGGTGGCTACAGAGGCTTGCAGCGGCGGAACTCCTGATCTATCTTGATATCTAATGGTTTTAGGGTACGTAGGGTTATATAGGCGAAAGAAGTCGGTCGGGGGTGCTCGAGGGGTCCACGAGACAGGGGGCCGCGCCCTGTAGGGGGGTGCCCCCTATCTCCTGGGCTCCTCGAGTATCTTCTGACTTGATCTCCAAGCCTCCAGGATGATAATCTTCCAAAAAATCACGATGCCGAAGGTTTCATTCCGTTTGGACTCCGTTTGATATTCCTTTTCTTCGAAATACTAAAACAGGCAATAAAACAGCAATATGGGTTGGGCCTCTGGTTAATAGGTTAGTCCCAAAAGTAGTATAAAAGTGTATAATAAAGCCTGTAATCATCAAAACAGATAATAATATAGCATGAATGCTTCATAAATTATAGATACGTTGGAGACGTATCACCTCCCCGCTTGCCTAACGGAGCCTGCTCGTTCCCCACTTACCGTAATTAATGGTACGGTTAGGTTACCCACGCCCGTATTGAAGAGGACCCCGCGATAAGGGGACACGATCTCTGCCTTGACAAGACGTGCCAACGGAACCGCCTCGCAATGTGTGCGGAAGCAGGTTGAAGAAAACGGTTCGAATAAAAACTGGACCATGGCGTAATGTCACTTTTCGAAGAACTGTCAACAGATTAGATTCGTGGATTATTATTATTCTCTCTACGGTGGTATATGGAATGTTATCTTGCAGAGCCGGACACGGTCCTTGTGTTCAGGGGCTACTGAGGGAGTCCTGGATAAGGGGGTATCCGGACAGCCGGACTATATACTTTGGCCCGACTGTTGGACAATGAAGATACAAGATAGAAGACTTCGTCCCATGTCCGGATGGGACTCTTCTTGGCGTGGAAGGCAAGCTTGGCAATCCAGATGTAGATCTCCTCCTCTGTAAACCAACTCTGTGTAACCCTAGCCCCCTCCGATGTCTATATAATCCGGAGGGTTTAGTCCGTAGGACGGAGAACGATCATCATCAACAATCATACCATAGGCTAGCTTCTAGGGTTTAGCCTCTCTAATCTCGTGGTAGATCAACTCTTGTAATACTCATATCATCAAGATAAATCAAGCAGGAAGTAGGGTATTACCTCCATCGAGAGGGCCCGAACCTGGGTAAACATCGTGTCCCCAGTCTCCTGTTACCATTAGCCTTAGACGCACAGTTCGGGACACCCTACCCGAGATCCGCTGGTTTTGACACCGACACTGGCCTTTCTCAATATTCCCTCCCCTCAGCCACAAGGAAAGCGACCCAATTGGGCTCCAGGTATCAGCTATAGTAATTAAGCACTAATTGATTGACAAAGTCAAATGTTGTTTCTCCAGTTACACTTGCTAATTATACTACTGCTAAACGAAGCTGAAATGCTCGCCCAGTCAAAAAGACTCGAGGCGCCATCTTAGTGAAACTGTTTCACTAGCTTGGTGTTAATGAAGTCTCTATACTACTATGTTCTCAATTCTGCTCGAAGTCCATTGAGTGATTGACATGAATTTCAATTTGCCCGTTGCTGTCACGAGCGCATATAGATTGTTCATTGATAGATTAAAGTCAGCCGGAGCTTGGACGTCTGACTTGGCCCCCCGAAATGATAAAACGGGAGGGAATGCCGATTACTTAACTAGATCCCGTGATCCACTTGATGATTTAGTTTGGGATTATATGCGGGATAACAGGATCAACAGGCTCGTTTTTCTCGGGCCTACATGGAATAGCTTATGTACTACTCCCTTCATCCACTGGCCAGCATGCATTATACCATGTGTGTACATGCGTGTATGGTGTATATGTTTACGCACAAGTTGAAGAAAATCGTGTGTTATTTGTGTGTGTGTGTGTGTGTGTCGGTTGAGTCTGTACTGCTTTTTTGCAAGGATGATGCATGCATAACGGTGCGCATACAATATGTTTGGGGAGCAACATCAAGGCGGCTTATTTTCCTTCTGAATAAGGATGGGTGAACTAATGATTGTGTTATACAGTATAAACTACAAGTGCACTTTTGTCAAAGAGTTTGAACTAGATGATGGCGAGTTGGAGGTTTTCAACGACAGTGATGGTGAGAAGAAAATGCACATGTATGTCTTATGGCATGTCCAACGTTTACCCTCAAACCGGCAGTATCCATCTGGACGTAGTTTTTCGGACGGCGGAAGCCATTCAACGTCAATCCCTATTCGTCCATGGAGCAGCCTGGACCATGATATTCCAGTAAATCGGAACCAAACGTGGGGGGCTTTGCGGTAGTCCAGGCACGGGACACGTCAGACTCTGACGCCCATGGCCCACCCAAAAGGAAGACACCGTTTCCGTGCTAAAACCCCCCACTCTCTTCTTCCAACCCGTCGCTCTCCACCCGATTTCCGCCTTTTTCTCCCACTCTCTTCTTCCCCCACCCCCCCGCCTACACGTGGAACGGGAGGAAAACCTGTCGGAGATGGAGGTGGTCACTAGTGCAGAACCGGGCATTATCACCGGTTCGTAAGGCCCTTTAGTGCTAGTTCAAAGGGTGGGGACTAAAGCCCCCCCCCACACCTTTAGTACCGGTTCAGCACGAACCGCCACTAAAGGGCCACCACGTGGCATGAGCCAGCGCCGGGGGCGGGGAGACCTTTGGCACCAGTTGGTAACACCAACTGGTACTAGAAGGTTTGGGGGGTTTGGGGTTCATGATTTTTTTCCTTTAATTTTGTGTTTTCCATTTAATTGTTTTTCATTTGCTGGTATTTTACGATACTACATATTATACACGTTATGCATGTATATAAATAAAATTTCTCGTAGAACCAATATATATCGAATGTCTCGCACCACCCATTCACACATACACATGTATACATATACAATTTGGTATATACAATTTCTCCTACATGGAGGCATTACTGCGGTAGCAGGTAATGGTATTCTCCTTTGGGATCTATGACCTGGTCGAGCAAAAATCCTGCTATTTCCTCTTGAATTGCTCGTACGCGATCCTCCGGTAGGAGCTTATCCCGCACCTCATTGAACTTTTAAGAAGGAGATCAATATGCATGTATTAGTTGTGTGATTAGATATCGATAATGATATAAAATTGTGAATAGTATTCTGGCAAATGTACCCATAGCTGTCTAGCATCTTTGGTCCTTTCGGACGCCATTATGCGAATGTTCTCGTAAACGTAGTATGCACATAAATTAGTCCCAAGCGTCTGCTTCGTGGCCTTTATGAGAATAGAATTCAATCACATAATAATTAATCAACCATGATAATTAATGGTATTGAAATTAGAATTAAAGAGATGGTAGATAGCTAGTACTATACTTAATTGCTTACCTTGGGTCGAAACCAATGCAGTTTTTGTTTCCATTCGCCTGGAACCGTTTTGATGAACTTTTGCCAAGCCCTGCCCACCGGCAAAGAAAATGAATAAAGGAGTAATTAATTAGTTGATATTAGGAAATGATGAACTAAAAAGGCCGACATATAGTTCAATAATGATTGAAATTACCTGTCGACTATCCCCTTCAGGATTGAGTAGTCACTAGGTTTTTAAGTAGCGAGTCTAGTACTTCAACTGTTCCTTCTTCAACTTTAATGACTAACAAGATCCAGTGGTACCTGCATGCGCATACGTTTGCATATGTATAAATTAAGCGGGCATGTGCATAACACTCATCAACTACCCTAAACCCTATACACTTATTAACATCTAGCTAGTAAGCAAAAACAGAATTTGTAGTACAAGACAACGTGACTCACATGAAGTTGTAAGGAAGTAGTATATCGCGATTGGCATTGAGGCGCTTTAATAACTCTAGCATGGTGTTCTCTACTTCTTGTCGATACCATTCATATGTCCATGTCTCTTCATTAATGGTATTTGGGTCAATGAACCCAATGCCATAGCATCCAACTTTTTTCATTTCAGACATATTCATCCTGCATAATACCATAGAAAATAATATAGTGAGGATAATTACACGTAATGATCAACGAGAGAACTATGGCTAGTTTGGGACTTAAATTACAGAAAGAAATCACTTACAGACAATAGCAACTGATGATAGATTTGTCGAGCGCGTCTTGATTGAATAACTGAAATAGTTCTGTATACTCAACAGACAGAGCTAGCTCATGGAAGTAATGCTCTTCCTTGACTTTCACCATGAGGGACTCTCGATTGGTAGTCTTGGTAATTTCCATGTACCATTGATGCAATTCATACATTCTCGTTGAGAGCTTCTTGACCTCCTCAGGCTTGACCAAAGGTTTGCTACGGACATATTTCCGTTTTATGTCCTCCTCTCTAATTGTATCCATGGGCTCGAGCTCTAGGAGTTGATCAACAGTGATACCGAGCTCTTCAGTCTGCCTTCTATGCTCGTTAGTTATTACCAGTAGATCGGCGCCGATAGTCGCATGTGTTGGTACAATGAGCGGGGGGGGTAGATTGCACCGCTTGTTCACCCAGCTGGGGAATGGTTTTCCCATTTTTTGGCAGCTGCTTGGCTCGAGCTCGAGCTCGACTCCTTCTGTTGTTGTGCTCGATGTGCTTTTTTGATTTGGCGCTCATAGTCTGAGTCAACAGGCTTGGGAGCTGGTTTTTAGCCATACAAATAAAGTGGTCAACGATATCCTTAGGCACTTTCTCCTTTGGCGAAGGTGGTAGTTTCGGTCCAAAATGGGCGTCCAATTGGGCCTTCACTGTGGCTTCGTTTTGCTCGTCGGTCATGTCGTAAGGCCTCATCCGCAGAGGCCCAAGGCTTGGACCATATTCAAATTGCTTGCCTCCTCCTATACCTCATGTACCTCGACTTGTACCACTGTGCACCATAGCTGTGGTGGCTCTCTTATGTTGTTGTTGAGGCGGCGGAGACGGCTGACGTGGCTGACTTGGAGGAGGAGGAGTGGGCTGATGTGGTGCCGGACTTGGAGGAAGAGGAGTGGCCTGACGCGATGCCGGACTTGGAGCAGGAGGAGTGTTCTGGCACGGTGCCGGACTTGGAGGAGGAGGAGTGGCCTGACTGGCAGACTTGAAGGAGCAGGACTCTGTTGAGGCGGTGGCTGATGACTTGGAGGAGCGGGAGTCTGCTGACACGATGGAGAACTTCGAGGAGGAGTCGGCTGACATGATGTTGGTGGCCTTGGAAAGATGATGCAACCCTTTCTCCATAGGATGATATGATGTATGGCCTCTCCCAGTGTGTGCTCCTCGTCACCTCCAGGAATGTCAAACTCTAGCCCCGAATATTGGTCCACCACTTCATCAACCACGACACGAGCATAGCCAACTGGAATCGGGTTGCAATGGAAGGTTGCTCCGGGGGGATTTGTATAAGCAACAACGTCCGCCACCTTCATGGATATGTTCTTCATTTTGAAGTGTAGCTCACAATTAGTGCTCTCCATGATGTCATCCACAGGGTATCTATCCAGTAGTGCCTCGCCAGGGGCAGAACCCACGCTGCTTCTCGGCATGGATGGGACGGTGCTATCCAATGTTGGATCATCCGCTAGCTATTGTCGCTGCTGAGATCCCCTTTCTTGGCTAAGTGAGTCGATCTGCTGCTGCTGCCTCTCCAATTGGAGTGATAACTCCGCGTGCGCCGATTCTAGGCCTTTAAGGCATTCCGCTTCCTGCTTCCTCTGCTCCTCCTCCAACTTCCTCTTCTTCTCCTCCTCCATCTTCCTTCTCGCACGGCTTCTATAGTCGGCGTTCCAATGCGCAGACCCCTCATACCACGGAACAACGCATTTGCCTCATGTTCTTCCCGGGTGTTCAGGATTTCCCAGGGCGTGTGTAAGCATGTCGTTCTCTTTATTGGATGTGAACACCCCCGTTTGAGCCCCTTCTACTGCAACAAGTAACTTCTCTTCGGCTCCTTTAAGACTTGCCTTCTTTGAAACCTTGCCTGTCTTCGGGTCCAACACCCCCCCCATGTGCATAGAACCAAGTCCTGCACCTGGGGGGGGCAGCTCAATGTAAATGGAATGACCGCTGCATCCACCATCTCTTGCTAAGACTTATCCCACTTAGGCATTGCCACCGCGTAGCCACCTGGCCCCAACTTATGGAACTGCTCCTTTTTTGCAGCATTGGCCTTGTTTATTCTCGACCGTTCCTTAGATAATTTCGATTCCTTGAATTTCACGAAATCAGGCCTGTGATCTCTTTGCTTCTCCAGTGTTCCCGTGAATTCTGGAGTCTTCTTTCCTCCTGCGACGTACTTGTTCCATATAGTTTTCTTGTGGTTGTTGAATGCAATTGCCATCTTCCTAAGAGTAGCGGCCTTCACTTTCTGCACATCTGCATCTGTGAAGTGATCTGGTAGGGTGAAATGTAACATGAGAGATTCCCAAAGCAGATCTTTTGCTCTATCGTCGACCCAAGTAAGATCTAGACGTTCCTTTGCTGGCTTTTTCCATTCTTGCGTGGAGATCAGGAGTTGGTCATTCACAAGAACTCCGCACTGACGAACGAACTTGTTCGCATTCTTCTTAGGCGCGATTGGTTCGCCATCAATTTTGATGGCATCGATGTTGTACTTTATGCCCTACTTCAACTTTTTGGTCGGGCCTCACACTGTCATGCTACCTGTAGAAGATTTGCTTGATCCGGAGGGCTAAAAGAAGAAAGATCGATTCGTTAATATATCTTCAAATCATTTAAAACATGTGATGATCACTAGATGCCTGCTTATATAAATATACCTTGCCGGACTCTGTTATTTCAAGATCAACATTTTCTTCGTCATCATATTCATAGTTCTGGACTTCATCAGTTCAGTCTTCACGATCGAATATCATATCACCCTCCCCGACATTGTTCAGATATTGGGAGTTGTCATCTTCTTCATTCTGATCATCTGGACGGCGAGGGGAGCGTATGATCTCGGACAGGGCCTCTTCACCTTCTCTGCTGGTATTGTCTGCCATAGCTTTTATTTAACTAATCCAGAAGAAATATAAAACAATTTAGTATTCAAATTACAATGCATGCATGCAATCAATAAGGAAAAACTGAACGATAGTACATAATATGCATCATCAAATATAATCTCGAATACATCATCTCGAATATTATCGAATAATATATATAATCTCCAATACATCCTCTCAGATAATATATATAATCTTGAATACATCATCTCAAATATTACATATCGAATACATCACTAGCTAGCTAGCTAATAAAGATCGAATACTATAGAATAATCTAGTTCACTCACGATTCCTGAGGCGCGGGCGGTGGACACCCAAAGAGAAGGAACCATCACAAGATCATAGCTCGGGTGAGATCCCCAAAGAACCTGCCAGGTATTGGAGAACCTGACGTCCATAGCAACCATGTAGCGACGGACATGCTCATCCTCCTCCCTGCCATGGCGATGTACCACCTCCAGCAGGGCCGGCTCCCTCCGCACTGAAAGTGGCCCACGTGAACGCCACCAAAGGAGCTCAGGGTCGATGATGGGACCCGGGGTCGGGTTCCTCACCAAGCACGCTCCCCTGAAGGTAGCACCTCCTAGTGCCAGCCCGGCGGAGCCCAGTCCCGGACATGGGTCCTTTGAAGCAGGACGTCATCGCGAATGGGTCGACGGCGACGATGCGGGCCGGGCATCGTCAAGAACAAATACTATATGCAAATGTAACATTTTTTAAATGATTGGATTGTGATTTCTTATATACAAATTTAAAAAATGATATCATTGCATATGTCAAAATTCTATATGCAAATAAAACATTTTTTAAATTCTATATGCAAATTCTAGCTAATTCATCTAACATTAATATATATATCTAGCTAATTCTATATGCAAATTCTAGCTAATTCATCTAACATTAATATATATATATATATATATATATATATATATCTAGCTAGCTAATTCATCTAACATTTTGACAAAAGTATAAAAAACTAATTCATCTAACATTAATTAATATATCTAATTCATCGAACTAAAAGTATAAAAAACAATCCATCTAACATTTATATATCTAGCTATTTCATCTAACATTTGACATTATAATCTAATTAATTAATTCATCTAAAACCTTTGACATTTGACATTAATCTAATCTAATTAATTAATTCTTCTAAAACCTTTGTATAAAAACAGAAAAACTAAAAAAACTAAAAACTAAAAACAGAAAGCATCTATGTGTGTGTGTGTGTGTGTGGGCTTGGGGGCGGCCGACCATGGCGGCCGGGGTTCTCACAGCGGGGCGACGGGCCGGGGCGCGGCGAGGCAACGGGGCGGCAGCGTACGGGGCGGCGGCCAGACGGCGACAATGGGCCGGGGCCGGGGGCGGCGGCGACGGGGACGGGGACTGCATGCGGCAGGGGTGGCGACGAGGATGGCGACGGTGCGCGGCAGGGGTGGCGACGAGGACAGCAACAGGCGACGGTGTGGGACGGGGCGGCGGTGATGTCAAAGCAGAGAGGAGAAGTGAGATGAAACTGAAATTTCATAAGTGCTATATATATAGGACGAACCTTTAGTATCGGTTGGAGCCACCAACCAGTACTAAAGGACAAATTTGGCCAGGCCAAGCGGCGGGAAGCGACCCCCTTTAGTATCGGGTGGTGGTTCCAACCAGTACTAAAGACCCCTCCTTTAGTATCGACTGGAGCCACGACCCGGTACTAAAGTGGTGCGCTGGCGCAGGTGCGGTGCGGCAAGTTTAGTGCCACCTCGCTAGTTGAGGAGTGAGGGAGTCCCGGATTAGGGGGTGTCCGGATAGCCGGACTACCATCATCGGCCGAACTATCATCGGCCGGACTATCATCATCATCGACCGGACTCCAAGACTATGAAGATACAAGATTGAATATTTCGTCCCGTGTCCGGATGGGACTTTCCTTGGCGTGGAAGGCAAGCTTGGCGATACGGATATGTAGATCTCCTACTATTGTAACCGACTCTATGTAACCCTAGCCCTCTCCGGTGTCTATATAAACTGGATGGCTCTAGTCCGTAGGACACAACAACAACAAGAACAACCATTACAATCATACCATAGGCTTGCTTCTAGGGTTTAGCCTCCTTGATCTCGTGGTAGATCCACTCTTGTAAACATCCACAATATCAATATCAATCAAGCAGGACGTAGGGTTTTACCTCCATCAAGAGGGCCCGAACCTGGGTAAAACATCGTGTCCCTTGTCTCCTATTACCATCCGCCTAGACGCACAGTTCGGGACCCCCTACCCGAGATCCGCCGGTTTTGACACCGACATTGGTGCTTTCATTGAGAGTTCCTCTGTGTCGTCACCGATAGGCTTGATGGCCTCTTCAATCGACAATGACGCGGTCCTGGGTGAGACTTTTCTCCCCGGACAGATCTTCGTATTCGGCGGCTTCGCACTGCGGGCCAACTCACTTGGCCATCTGGAGCAGATCGAAAGCTACGCCCCTGGCCGTCAGGTCGGGTTTGGAAGCCTAAACTTCACGGCCGATATCCGCGGGGATGTGATCTTCGATGGATCTGAACCACAGCCGAGCGTGCCACGCTGTCACGATGGGCACGACCTAACTCTGCCGTTGGACAGCACCTTGGAGGCCGCACATGAATCCGCTCCGACCCATAGTCCGGAGCCGATCGCTCAGATCGAGGACTGATGGCTGGACACCGCCTCGGGAGCTGCAACTTCTACGGCGATGGAGTCGAACACTTACCTTGTCCCGCATAAAGCTCATGACTCTGAGGTGCCGGACTCTCTGCCGGACTCCGAACCTCCTGCGCCCCTGCCAGTCGAATCTGACTGGGCGCCGATCATGGAATTCACCGCTGTGGACATCTTTCAGCACTCACCCTTCGGCGATATCTTAAATTCGCTGAAGCATCTCTCGCTATCCGAAGAGCCCTGGCCGAACTACGGCCAGGATGGTTGGGACGCGGACGACGAAGAAATTCAGAGCCCACCCACCACCCACTTCGTAGCCACCGTCGATACCGACGTACTCGACTACGAATCCGAAGACATCGACGGTATGGACGACGATGCCGGAGACTATCAAGAACCAGTGCCTACAAGACACTAGAAGACCACCTCGTCATACGACATATATATGGTGGACACCCCAAAAGATGGGGACAGCGAAGAAGCAACGGAGGCCGATTCCTTAAAGAAACAGCCCAAGCGCCGACATCAGCGGCGCCGCTCTCAATCCCGCCACAGCAAGAATATAGATTTTGGCACAGGAGATAATAACACCCCAGAAAGTGCCGAAGACAACCCCCTCCAGCACGATCCAGCGCAGGAGGAGGCAGAAGCAAGCCCTCACGAGAGGGTGGCAGACGAAGAGGTCGAGGATGATAATTACTTACCTCCCTCCGGAGACGAGGCAAGCCTCGACGACGACGAATTCGTCGTGCCTGAGGATCCCGTCGAACAAGAGCGTTTCAGATGCAGGCTAATGGCCACGGCAAACAGCCTAAAGAAAAAGCGGCAACAGCTTCAAGCTGATCAAGACCTACTGGCCGACAGATGGACCGAGGTCCTCGCGGCCGAAGAGTATGAACTCGAACGCCCCTCCAAAAGTTACCCAAAATGCAAGTTGCTCCCTCGACTAGAGGAGGAAGCGTACAAACCTGCATCACCAGCGCACAATATGGCAGACTGACCACCTCATGGCCGCGACAGAGAGGCGTGCAAGCCCTCCACCAAAACCGTACCCCGGCACCGCTCAAAAAGCATGAAGCCACGGGGGAACGCGCCGGACTTGCGGGATATATTGGAGGACAAGGAAAGACAATCAAGATCTATCTATCGATCACGTGGGCGCCCCAAGACCCACGACGAATACCGTCGCGCCGGATACAACTACTCCAGCCGGGCCGAACACAGCAGACAATGCTCTCTCGAGCTACGTCACGATATTGCTCAATACAGAGGCGCCGCGCACCCACTATGCTTCACCGACAAAGTAATGGATCATCAAATCCCTGAAGGGTTTAAACCCGTTAATATTGAATCCTACGATGGCACAACAGACCCCACGGTTTGGATTGAGGATTATCTCCTCCATATACATATGGCCCGCGGCGACGATCTTCACGCCATCAAATATCTCCCGCTCAAGCTTAAAGGACCAGCTCGGCATTGGCTTAACAGCCTGCCCGCAGAGTCAATTGGATGCTGGGAAGACCTGGAAGCCGCATTCCTCGACAACTTCGAGGGCACGTATGTGCGACCACCGGACGCAGATGACCTAAGCCATATAATCCAGCAGCCAGACGAATCGGCCAGGCAATTCTAGACACGGTTCTTAACAAAGAAAAATCAAATCATCGACTGTCCGGATGCAGAGGCCCTCGCTGCCTTCAAACATAACATCCGCGACGAGTGGCTGGCCCGGCACCTAGGACAGGAAAAGCCGAAATCCATGGCAGCCCTCACATCACTCATGACCCGCTTCTGTGCGGGAGAGGATAGCTGGCTAGCTCGCAGCAACAACCTCAGCAAAAACGCTGGCAGTCCGGATACCAAGGACCGCAATGGCAGGTCGCGTCGAAACAAAAACAAACGCCGCATTAACGGCGACAGCAATGAGGATACGGCAGTCAACGCCGGATTCCGAGGCTCCAAGCCCGGTCAACGGAAGAAGCCATTCAAAAGAACCACTCCGGGCCCGTCCAATTTGGACCGAATACTCGACCGCTCCTGTCAAATACATGGAACCCCCGAAAAGCCAGCTAACCACACCAACAGAGATTGTTGGGTATTCAAGCAGGCAGGCAAATTAATCGCCGAAAACAATGACAAGGGGCTACACAGCGATGACGAGGAAGAGACCCGGCCGCCGAACAACAGAGGACAAAAGGGATTCCCCCCTCAAGTTCGGACGGTAAACATGATATACGCAACGCATATACCCAAGAGGGAGCGGAAGCGTGCACTAAGGGACGTATACGCGATGGAGCCAGTCGCCCCAAAATTCAACCCATGGTCCTCTTGCCCGATCACTTTCGATCGAAGAGACCATCCGACCAGTATCCGCCATGGCGGATTCGCCGCATTGGTTTTAGACCCAATCGTCGATGGATTTCACCTCACGAGAGTCCTGATGGACGGCGGCAGTAGCCTGAACCTGCTTTATCAGGATACAGTGCGCAAGATGGGCATAGACCCTTCAAGGATTAAACCTACAAAGACAACCTTCAAAGGCGTCATACCAGGTGTCGAGGCCAGTTGTACAGGCTCAGTTACACTGGAAGTGGTCTTCGGATCCCCGGATAATTTCCGAAGCGAGGAGTTAATCTTCGACATAGTCCCATTCCGCAGTGGCTATCACGCTCTGCTCGGACGAACCGCGTTCGCAAAATTCAACGCGGTGCCGCATTATGCATACCTTAAGCTCAAGATGCCAGGCCCTCGTGGAGTCATCACGGTCAATGGAAACACGGAACGCTCCCTCCGAACGGAGGAACATACAGCGGCTCTCGCGGCAGAAGTACAGAGCAGCCTTTTAAGGCAATTTTCGAGTCCGGCCGTTAAACGACCGGACACGGCCAAACGCGCCCGGAGCAACATCAACCAAGACCACCTGGCACGTTCCGAGCACGCGTAGCAATGCGGCCTCAACCCCAGCCCTCGCACAATTGTAAGACAAACTCTCCGCGTACATAATTACGCCCTGGAGATACCATGGGCATAGGGGGAGAGGCACAACCACAACAGACCCAGAGTGCGGTTCGACCACACCAGGGGCTCCCAAGTGTGTCGCTCTTTTTATCTTTTATTTCTCTCTTTTTTATACAAAACTCTGTCCGGCGGCGAACCTGCCGAACTCATGATGCAACAGCCAGGGAGGGACAAAGGCTGCGACGAACACTCAGGTGGTCTCCATTACGAGCATTAAATTTGTTAAATACACCATTCCGCGGCCTACCCCTGGAGGGAGACGCCTTTAATTCGTCCAATCCCTTGCTTTCCGCACTATTTGTATCATTCCGCACTCATAGCAAATCTTCTCGAATAAAATGCAGCACTTTTTGCCCATAATTGCATTACCTTATATATATATATATATATATATATATATATATATATATATGTTCATTTACGACATGTTGCATCCGTACATTTTGGTATGGCCAAATACACCAGGGGCTTATGTTCCCCGCATTATGGTGTGATAAAGTCCGCACACTTTCACAAGTGCGGCACCCCGAACTTATAGCATTATATGAATCGGCTCCGAATCATGTCTTGGGTCAATAGTTGGGTTTGCCCGGCTCCCATGTTTGGCACCTTACGTTCCGTTCTATCGGCTAAGGTAGCACTGGGAGAACCACTGCGATTGCGCCCCGGTTGAGCCGGGTTAACGCCTCAGTGGAGAAAGCTAAAACTGACTGTCATGATAAGGCGAGAGACTGGTCGCTGTTCGAGAGGTCCTTTTCGGGTCCTTAAAGACCTACGCCGCTTCGAGCGAAGTTCCGGATAATGTCCGACGAAGGCGTGGATAGCGCCCCAAATTCGGTCTTCCGAATACTAGGGGCTTCGCCGAAATTTAAAATTATAGAATTCTATGGCTAAGTGAGAGTGTTCAAGCACTATAAGTCCGGTTGCCTTGTTCGTTGTGTTGAGCGCCTCCCTAGATGGACCCAAAAATGGGAACAAGAGTGCTCAAGTTTATCCCGAACACCCCAGCACTCGTGGCATGGGGGCTGAAGCCGACGACTTGCCATCTCTCAGATTTAATAAACGGCCGCACAGAAGGTAATATTTTAAATTAACAAGTGTTGCTTAGCGCATATGAACAAAGTTTTCAGCGCACAGGATAACACATTGCGAATTTACTCAATAATTACATCCCTGGGGCACTCATCCGCAATCTTGCGGGCACCCTTCAGGACAGTCTTATAGTACATCTCGGGCGTACGATATTCCTTGCCCGCTGGTGGCGCGTCAGTGATTAGCTTCTCCGCATCTAGCTTGCCCCAATGCACCTTTGCGCGGGCAAGGGCCCGACGAGCACCTTCAATACAGGCCGAGTGCTTGATAACCTCCACCCAGGGGCACGCATCCACCAATCGTCGCACGAGGCCGAAGTAGCTCCCAGGCATGGCCTCTCCAGGCCACAGCCGGACTATGAGGCCCTTCATGGCCTACTCGGCCACCTTGTGGAGCTCGACCAGCTGCTTCAGCTAGTCGCTAGGGGGCACTGGATGGCCGGCCTCAGCATACTGGGACCAGAAGACCTTCTCCGTTGAGCTCCCCTCCTCGGCTCGGTAGAATGCGGCGGCATCAGACACGCTATGAGGCAGATATGCAAACGCCCCTGGAGAGCTCCGAATTCGGGTACGTAACACGTAATTTACATTCACATGCTTGCTTTGCATGGAAAATTCCTTACCCGCTGCTATCTTCCTCACCAACTCAATCTCCTGAAGGGACTTATGGGCATCGGCCTTGGCAGTTTTGGCACTTTCGAGAGCCGAGGCAATCTCGGACTATCGAGTCTTTGAGTCACGCTCCAAACTCTCATGCTTTTCCATGAGAGCCTGGAGCTCTTGCCGAACCACCGCCACCCGCGCCTCCTGCTTTTCTCGCTCTGCCCGTTCCGCGGCCGCATTGCGTTCGGCCACGGACACGGCCTCCTTCAGGGTCGCCACCTCGTTCGTGGCCCCTGCAGTACCCATGTTATCCTTGTTATTTTTTGTTGCAACCTAAATCCTTTTCTGTAAGGTACAAGTTCAAAGAGGTGTTACTCACCTTCTTTGTCCTGGAGCTGCTTCTTGGCGCAGCCGAGCTCTTGCTCGGACCGCTCGAGCTCCTGCTTCAAAGCACCAACCTCCGCAGTCAGTGCCGCAGAGGTCAGCAGCGCAGCCTGCAACCCATATTGACATAATTTTTTAGCAACCCTGCGTATATCTTCTTTTTTTTCAGATCCTCAGTCCGGCTTTTCTTTCCGAACACCGAACCGAGCATCAGGGGCTACTGTCTATGTGGTATTACATTGCATATTTTTAACTTCTTACCTCAAAGCCTGATAGAAGGCTATTGCAGGCTTCGGTCAGCCCGCTCTTGGCAAGCTGTACCTTCTGAATCACCGCACTCATAATAGTGCGGTGTTCTTCCTCGATGGAAGTGCTCTGCAGCGCCTGCAAGAAATTGTCTGGCGCCTCCGATTGGACGGAAGCTGCCGGCGTCACGGTCTTGCCCTTCGTGCGAAGGGGCCGCCGGCCGGACTCCGGAACCACTGCGGGTTCTGATGTGGAGTCCGGCGCAAAGTTCGGGAGGCCGCCTTGTGGCGCCTCCAGAGCCTCCCCCTGATGGGTCCCTTCTTGGATCCCACCTCGGCGTCCTCGGTGTCGCGA
This sequence comes from Triticum aestivum, assembly GCF_018294505.1. Lineage (NCBI taxonomy): Eukaryota > Viridiplantae > Streptophyta > Magnoliopsida > Poales > Poaceae > Triticum > Triticum aestivum. The sequence goes on along the minus strand of NC_057801.1, from coordinate 114,812,786 downwards.
GGGGTGGAGGCGGTCGGGATGGAGTCTACATCCGACGGAGCCAACGACCCGCTCTATGAAGCGGGGAGATCATCATTGGCCGGACTACAGGCAGCATGCGGCATCAGAATGACACTATGTGACGCAGAAAAAGAAATTATAAATCATTCAGGAATCCGGATACTTACGATCTCGCCGGAGGCCTGGCCTTTGAAGGCCATTCTTCCTCGCCAACGTTGATGTTGGCGGAGCTGTCCGGGGGAATAGTCCTTCCCCTCTTGGACCCTTCGGCCTCCCCTGTTGGGGAAGCCTTCCTCTTCCTCTCTCCCTCCTCTGGGAGAGAGTCCTCTTTCTCCTCCTTGTTTTCGGGGGAGGAGTCCGCCCCGGAGTCGTCGGACACCTGAAAACGGGAACTCTTTCGAGCACCTGTGGCCTCCTTCTTGGCCTTCTTCTCCGGCATCACATGCGGTGCCGGAACCAGCAGCCTCGCTAGATGGGCGTCTACTGGGTTTTCTGGCATAGGAGCCGGGCAGATAATCTGCTCCGCCTTCCTCATCCAGTCCTGTCAAAGGAAAAGGGGAAATTAAAACCCGCATAGAGTCAAACTATGAAAAGCAAGTGTCCCGTAAAGGGGTAGAATCACTTACCTCGTCGGCTTGATGCTGCGAGCGAAATCCGCGATCTTCAGTCGCGGATGCGGGGGCTTCAGCGCCCTTAAACAGCACCCTCCAGGCGCCTTCGTACGTTGTGTCGAAGAGCCCGCTCAGTGCCTGGTGCTGCTCCGGATTGAACTCCCACATATTGAATGCCCGCTCCTGGCATGGGAGAATCCGGCGAACGAGCATGACTTGGACCACGTTAACCAGCCTGAGCTTCTTCACCAGCTTCTGGATACAGGCTTGGAGTCCCGTCAGCTCCTCCGAACTACCCCACAGCAAGCCCTTCTCTTTCCAGGAGGTGAGCTGCATGGGGATACCAGATCTGAACTCGGGGGCCGCCGCCCACGTAGGGTCGCGCGGCTCGGTGATATAGAACCACCCCGATTGCCACCCCTTGACGGATTCCATGAAGGCCCCTTCGAACCAAAGGACATTGGGCATCTTGCCCAACATGGCGCCTCCGCACTCTGCTTGAGTGCCCTTCACTACCTTCGGCTTGACATTGAAGGTCTTGAGCCACAAGCCGAAGTGGGGCTGGATGCAGAGGAAGGCCTCGCACACGACGATAAATGCCGAGATGTTGAGGATGAAGTTCGGCGCCAGATCATGGAAATCCAGGCCGTAGTAGAACATGAGCCCCCGGACAAAGGGGTGAAGTGGAAAGCCCAGTCCGCGGAGGAAGTGGGGAAGAAAAATGACCCTCTCATGGGGCCTGGGGGTGGGGATGAGCTGCCCCTCGTCGGGCAGCCGGTGCGCAATGTCGCCGGACAGGTAGCCGGCGCTGCGCAGTCTTTCGATGTGCTCCTCCGTAACGGAGGAGGTCATCCACTTGCCTCCCGCTCCAGACATGACTGGGGAAGGTTGAGATGAGATGTGCGGGCTTGGGCGCTGGAGCTCGAGTGCGCGGAGATGGATAAGCAAAGGAGGAAGAAGGCATAGGTGAAAAGGTGAATCCTTATCCCTTATATGGGCGGGCAAAGTCTACGCGTCCCCCACCGGCCTGGTAAAACTCGCTTATCCCCCAAGCGTCACCATCAATGGCGCGGTTGGGTTACCCACGTCCGTATTGATGAGAATCCCGGATTAAGGGGGAACACGATCTCTGCTTCGACAAGACGTGCCAAGGAAACCGCTTCGCTAAATGCGCTGAGGTGGTAGAGTAAAAAATGATTCAAGTAATGGCTTGGTAGTGGCACGACGTCATGCCGCAAAAAACGTCAGCAGATTGAACTCGTGTATATATTATTCTATCTACGGTGGAATGTGGAATTTATTTTGCAGAGTCGGATACTATCCTGGTGTTCACAATCTTCTATCATTCGGAGGAGGAACCCGCCTTGCAATGCCAAGCAATACACGCGCCGGACTTATCGTCATTGAAGCCTGGTTCAGGGGCTACTGAGGGAGTCCTAGATTAGGGGGTGTCCGGATAGCCGGACTACCATCATCGGCCGAACTATCATCGGCCGGACTATCATCATCATCGACCGGACTCCAAGACTATGAAGATACAAGATTGAAGACTTCGTCCCGTGTCCGGATGGGACTTTCCTTTGCGTGGAAGGCAAGCTTGGCGATACGGATATGTAGATCTCCTACTATTGTAACCGACTCTATGTAACCCTAGCCCTCTCCGGTGTCTATATAAATCGGATGGCTCTAGTCCGTAGGACACAACAACAACAACAACAACAACAACAACCATTACAATCATACCATAGGCTAGCTTCTAGGGTTTAGCCTCCTTGATCTCGTGGTAGATCCACTCTTGTAAACATCCACAATATCAATATCAATCAAGCATGACGTAGGGTTTTACCTCCATCAAGAGGGCCCGAACCTGGGTAAAACATCGTGTCCCTTGTCTCCTGTTACCATCCGCCTAGACGCACAGTTCGGGACCCCCTACCCGAGATCCGCCGGTTTTGACACCGACAAGGAGCGCCAACACCAGTTTATAAGCCCCGACGCGGGCACTACATTGAGCTCCTCTCGAATCCAGGCCTTCTAGGCCTACCTCTCCTACTTTGCCCTGTGAGGCCTACTGGTTTGCGGGCCTGCATCCTGGCCCAACTACAGGCTGGGTTTCTAGTCGTATGCAGGCCGCTGTGGCCCAGTAGGCGGTTTTTTAATTTAGTTTTTCTCTTTTTTGCTTTATTTAATTTCTTTTATTAATTTCTGAGTTGTTTTTTGCTGTATTTAGAGTTTCTTTGTGAATATTTTGCTTTAGGTACAAAAAATTACAAACTTTTTGTTAGTGCCAGTAGTTTTCAAATTTCAATAGTTTAAATTTAAATTATTTGAAATTTGTGTGAATCACTAGTTTGTGAATAACTTAACTTTAAAATAGATTTTTAGTGATTCTTTTTTCTTATGTTTAATATTAGTGTGTTTTATCATTATATTCAATTTGGTAATACTTAGGTTATTAAAAAATGAAATGCCTTTGTAACAGATGAGTTTTCGTCCAAAACCCTGATACTTCGGAAGAGATCGTCCATTTTGTACATGAAGTGCACCCATTTTTTGCCGTAACCCTCTCTTGCACATGCTATGTGGATGAAATGATGATACCATGGCAACTTTCAACCTTTTCAGAGTTCATTTGTAGTGCTTTTCAATTTTAGGGTCATTTAGCTCAAAAAATCAGTAACTGCATGAAAAATAGCAAATGATGTGAGAAAATGTTGAAAATTGACGATGTGGCTTTGAATGGTGCATACTGAATGCACAAAAAGTCTGGAGTTGAAGTAAGTTTAAAAAAATGAAATGCCTTTGTAACAGATGAGTTTTGTCTGAAACCCTGATACTTCGAAAGAGATTGTCCATTTTGTACACGAAGTGCATCCAGTTTTTGCCGTCACCCTCTCTACTTTTTTGCACATGCTACGTGGTTGAATGATGATACCATGCCAACTTTCAACCTTTTCAGAATTCATTTGTAGTGCTTTTCAATTTCAGGGTCATTTAGCTCAAAAAATTCAGTAAATGCATGAAAAATAGTAAATGATGTCAAAAGGGGTTGAAAATTGATGACATGGCTTTGAATGGTGCATACTGAACGCAATAAAAGTCTGGAGTTAAAATAAGTTTAAAAAATGAAATGCCTTTGCAACAGATGAGTTTTCGTCCGAAACCCTGATACTTCGAAAGAGATTGTCCATTTTGTACACGAAGTGCATCCAGTTTTTATCATAACCCTCTCTATTTTTTTGCACATGATATGTGGATGAAATGATGATACCATGCCAACTTTCAACCTTTTCAGAGTTCATCTGTAGTGCTTTTCAATTTCAGGGTCATTTAGCTCAAAAAGTTATGTAAATGCATGAAAAATAGCAAATGATGTCAGAAAGGTACACATTTGTCCGAAGCACAAAAGTACATGTTTCAAGTGCCAAAACACATAAGCACCCTAACTATTACAAACATATACAAGTCTGAAAACTCACTAGAGAAGGAAATGATGACAGTGAAGTCGATCACATCCCAGAGTGGGATCTTTGGGTGTGAAACTTTTTCTTCGTGTGTGTCCCTTTGCGCCGTAACCATGGACAATCTTCATCATTTAACTGGATGCTCGGGTCAATATTCACTATGAATGGAGCAATTTGATCAAACTTTTCATAATCTTCTGATATGTCTGTCTTGTCATCCACTCCCACGATGTTTCTTTTCCCTGAAAGAACTATGTGGAGCTTTGGCTCATCATATGATGTATTCTCTTCCTTATCTTTTCCTTTTCTCATCTTGGTAGACATGTCCTTCACATAGAAAACCTGCGCCAAATCATTGGCTAGGACGAATGGTTCATCTGCGTACGCAAGATTGTTGAGATCCACTATTGTAATTCCGTACTACGGGTCTTCCGTTACGCCGTCTTGTGTCATATTGACCCATTTGCACCAAAATAAAGGGACCTTCAAACCACGTCCATAGTCAAGTTCCCATATGTCCTCTACGTAACCATAATATGTGTCCTTTCCCGTCTTGGTTGCTACATCAAAGTGGACACCACTATTTTGGTTGGTGCTCTTCTTATCTTGGGCGATCGTGTAAAATGTATTCCCATTTATCTCGTACCCTTTGAAAGTCATTATATTTGAAGATGGTAACTTGGACAGCAAGTACAAGTCATTTTCAATAGCGGTGTCATGCATGGCATGTGTCTGCAACCAACCGGCAAAAGTCCCCGTTTGTTCACGTGTAATCCAGTCGTCGGACTGCTCCGGGTGTTTGGAGCATAGAAAATTCTTGTGCTCCTCCATATACGGAGCCACCAAGGCGGAATTCTGTAGAACTGTGTAGTGTGCTTGAGTGAGAGAATGCCCGTCCATACATATTATCTGATCCGCTCCTAGCGTGCCTTTTCCACCCAGTCTGCCCTTATGCCGCGATTCAGGAACACCAATCGGCTTAAGGTCAGGAATAAAGTCAATACAAAACTCAATGACCTCCTCATTTTCATGGCCCTTGGAGATGCTTCCTTCTGGCCTAGCATGGTTATGAACATATTTCTTTAAGACTCCCATGAACCTCTCAAAGGGGAACATATTGTGTAGAAATACAGGACCCAAAATGTTAATCTCTTCGCATAGGTGAACTAGGACATGTGTCATGATGTTGAAGAAGATGGTGGGAACACCAACTCGAAACTGACAGGACATTGCACCAAATCATTCTCTAACCTTGGTATGATTTCTGGATCGATTACCTTTTGAGAGATTGCATTGAGGAATGCACACCGCTTCACAATGGCTAATCGAACATTTTCCGGTAGAAGCCCCCTCAATGCAATCGGAAGCAGTTGCATCATAATCATGTGGCAGTCATGAGACTTTAGGTCCTGCCATATTTATTATTCCCTTTATATTCGACGATAAGCTAGACAATACCATCATACTGAGCAGGCATTCAAAGAAGATTTCCTTCTCTTCTTTGGTAAGAGCGTAGCTGGCATGACCCTGATGTATGTCGTCTTTTCCGTGCATACATTGCTAGTCCTCCCGTGCCTCCGGTGTATCTTTTGTCTTCCCATACACACCCAAGAAGCCAAGTAGGGTCACGCAAAGATTCTTTGTCACGTGCATCACGTCGATTGCAGTGCGGACCTCTAGGTCTTTCCAATAGGGCAGGTCCCAAAATATAGATTTCTTATTCCACATGGGTGCGCGTCCGTCAGCGTCATTCGGAACAGGTTGTCTGCCAGGACCCTTTCCAAAGATTACCTTCAAATCCTTGACCATATCATGTACATCAGCACCAGTACGGTGGCGAGGCTTCGTCCGGTGATCCGCCTCACCTTTGAAATGCTTGCCTTTCTTTCTTACGGGATGCCTGCTCGGAAGAAATTGACGATGTCCCAAGTACACATTCTTCTTACAATTATTCAAATATATACTGTCGGTATCATCCAAACAGTGCGTGCATGCGCGGTATCCCTTGTTTGTCTGTCCTGAAAGGTTACTGAGAGCCGGCCAATCATTGATGGTCACGAACAACAATGCCTTTAGGTGAAATTATTCCTGCCTGTGCTCATCCCATGCACGTACACCTTTTCCATTCCACAATTGTAAGAGTTCTTCGACTAATGGCCTTAGGTACACATCAATGTTGTTGCCGGGTTGCTTAGGGCCTTGGATGAGCACTAGCATCATAATGAACTTCCGCTTCATGCACAACCAAGGAGGAAGGTTATACATACATAGAGTCACATGCCAGGTGCTATGGTTGCTGCTCTGCTCCCCAAAAGGATTAATGCCATCTGCGCTTAGACCAAACCATACGTTCCTTGCGTCACCTCCAAAGTGCTCCCTGTACTTTCTCTTGATTTTTCTCCACTGCGACCCATCAGCGGGTACTCTCAACTTCCCGTCTTTCTTATGGTCTTCTCTGTACCATCGCATCGCCTTGGCGTGCTCTTTGTTTTGGAACAAACATTTCAACCGTGGTATTATAGGAGCATACCACATCACCTTGGCCGGAATCTTCTTCATGGGGCACTCGCACTCGACATCACCAGGGTCATCGCGGCTGATCTTATAGTGCAATGCACCGCATACTGGGCACGCGTTCAAGTCCTTGTACTCACCGTGGTAGAGGATACAGTCATTAGGGCATGCATGTATTTTCTGCACCTCTAACCCTAGAGGGCAGACAACCTTCTTTGCTTCGTAAACTCTCGGGCAATTCGTTGTCCTTTGGAACATCTTCTTTAACATTACCAGCAACTTTCTGAATCCCTTGCCAGACACACCATTCTCTGCCTTCCATTGCAGCAATTCCAGTGTGGTGCCCAGCTTTTTCTTGTCAGCTTTGCAATTCGGGTACAATAATTTCTTGTGATCCTCTAACATGCGCTGCAACTTCTTCTTCTCCTTTTCACCTACGCAGTTTCTCTCTGCATCGGCAATGGCCCGACCTAAATCATCAGTGGGCTCATCTAATGCCTCTACTTCAGCTTCTTTTCGCATTACCGGTTGCTACGTCTTGAGCTTGCGTTGGTTTTCCTTTAAGAAGAAAGGGTGATGCAGCACAGTAGCGTAAGTATTTCCCTTAGTTTTTGAGAACCAAGGTATAAATCCAGTAGGAGGCTCCTCACAAGTCCCACGCACCTACACAAACAAACAAAGAACTCGCAACCAATGCAATAAAGGGGTTGTCAATCCCTTCACGGCCACTTGCGAAAGTGAGATCTAATAGAGATAATATGATAAGATAAATATATTTTTGGTATTTTATGATATAGATTGGAAAAGTAAAGATGCAAATAAAAGTAGATTGAAAGCTTATATGATAAGAGATAGACCCGGGGGGCCATAGGTTTCACTAGTGGCTTCTCTCAAGATAGCATAATTACTACGGTGGGTGAACAAATTACTGTCGAGCAATTGATAGAAAAGCGAATAGTTATGAGATTATCTAGGCATGATCATGTATATAGGCATCACGTCCGTGACAAGTAGACCGACTCCTGCCTGCATCTACTACTATTACTCCACACATCGACCGCTATCTAGCATGCATCTAGAGTATTGAGTTCATAAGAACAGAGTAACACATTAAGAAAGATGACATGATGTAGAGGGATAAACTCATGCAATATGATAGAAACCCCATATTTTTATCCTCGATGGCAACAATACAATATGTGCCATGATGCCCCTGCTGTCACTGGGAAAGGACACCGCAAGATTGAACCCAAAGCTAATTGCTTCTCCCATGGCAAGAAAGATCAATCTAGTAGGCCAAACCAAACCGATAATTCGAAGAGACTTGCAAAGATAACTTAATCACACATAAAAGAATTCAGAGGAGATTCAAATATTTCTCATAGATAAACTTGATCATAAACCCACAATTCATCGGTTCTCGACAAATGCACCGCAAAAAGAGTTACATCGAATAGATCTCCGAGAAGAGGAAGGAGAACTTTGTATTGAGAATCAAAGAGAGAGAAGAAGCCATCTAGCTAATAACTATGGACCCGAAGGTCTATGGTAAACTACTCACAACTCATTGGAGAGGCCTTGGAGTTGATGTAGAGGCCCTCCATGGTGGATTCCCCCTCCGGCGGAGCGCCGGCGATGGCTCCAAGATGGGATCTCGTGGATACAGAAGGTTACGATGGTGGAAATAGTTTTTCGGTGGCCCCCTTGATGGTTTCGGGGTACATTGGTATATATGGGATGAAGAAGTACGTCAGTGGACGTTCGAGGGGGCCACGAGATTGGAGGCGCGCCCAGCCCTAGGGGGCACGCCCTCCACCCTCGCGGCCGCCTCGATTGTTTCTTGACTTGCACTCCAAGTCCCCTGGATCGCGTTTGTTCCAAAAAGATCGCTTCTGAAGGTTTCATTCCGTTTGGACTCCGTTTGATATTCCTTTTCTTCGAAACATTGAAATAGGCAAAAGAACAACAATTTGGGCTGGGCCTCCGGTTAGTAGGTTAGTCCCAAAAATGATATAAAAGTGTAAAGTAAAGCCCATAAACATCCAAAATGGGTAATATATTAGCATGGAACAATAAAAAATTATAGATACGTTGGAGACGTATCAAGCATCCCCAAGCTTAATTCCTGCTCGTCCTCGAGTAGCTAAATGATAAAAACAGAATTTTTGATGTGGAATGCTACCTAGCATATTTCTCAATGTATTTCTCTTTATTGTGGCATGAATGTTCAGATCCAAATGATTCAAAATAAAAGTTCGTATTGACATAAAGAATAATAACACTTCAAGCATACTAACTTAAGCAATCATGTTTTCTCAAAATAACATGGCAAAGGAAAGTTCATCCCTACAAAATCATATAGTTTGGTCATGTGTCATTTTCGATACACAAGAATGCTCTCATCATGCACAACCCCGATGACGAGCCAAGCAATTGTTTCATACTTTAGTAATCTCAAACTTTTTCAACCTTCACGCAATACATGAGCGTGAGCCATGGATATAGCACTATGGGTGGAATAGAATATAATGATAGGGGTTATGTGAAGAAGACAAAAAGGGAGAAAGTCTCACATCGACGAGGCTAATCAACGGGCTATGGAGATGCCCATCAATTGATGTCAATGCGAGGAGTAGGGATTGCCATGCAACGGATGCACTAGAGCTATAAATGTATGAAAGCTCAATAAAAGAAACTAAGTGGGTGTGCATCCAACTTGCTTGCTCATGAAGACCTAGGGCATTTTGAGGAAGCCCATCGTTTGAATATACAAGCCAAGTTCCATAATGAAAAATTCCCACTAGTATATGAAAGAGACAACAAATAAGACTCTCTATATGAAGAACATGGTGCTACTTTGAAGCACAAGTGTGGAAAAAGATAGTAACATTGTCCCCTTTATTTTTTTTTAATTTTTTTGGGCCTTCCTTTTTTTTATTTGGCCTTTTTTTCCTTTTTTGCCCTTTCTATTTTTAAGGGATAATGCTCTAATAATGATGATCATCACACTTCTATTTATTTACAACTCATGAATTACAACTCGATACTAGAACAAAGTATGACTCTATATGAATGCCTCCGGCGGTGTACCGGGATGGGCAATGAATCAAGAGTGACATGTATGAAAAATTATGCATGGTGGCTTTGCCACAAATACGATGTCAACTACATGATCATGCAAGGCAATATGACAATGATGATGCGTGTCATGATAAACGGAACGGTGGAAACTTGCATGGCAATATATCTCAGAATGGCTATGGAAATGCCATAATAGGTAGGTATGGTGGCTGTTTTGAGGAAGATATAAGGAGGTTTATGTGTGATAGAGTGTATCATATCACGGGGTTTGGATGCACCAGTGAAGTTTGCACCAACTCTCAAGGTGAGAAAGGGCAATGCACGGTACCAAAGAGGCTAGCAATGATGGAAGGTAAGAGTGCGTATAATCCATGGACTCAACATTAGTCATAAAGAACTCACATACTTATTACAAAATCGACAAGTAATCAAAAAGCAAGCACTACGTGCATGCTCCTAGGGGGATAGATTGGTAGGAAAAGACCATCGCTCGTCCCCGACTTCCACACATAAGGTTGACAATCAAATAACACCTCATGCTTCAAATTTGTCACACAACGGTTACCATACGTGCATGTTAAGGGACTTGAAAACCTCAACACAAGTATTTCTTAAATTCACAATTACATCAACTAGCATGTCTCTAATATTACCACCTTCATATCTCAAAACAATTATTAAGCATCAAGTTGATCATAGCATCCAATTCACTTCCTATGATAGTTTTTATTATACCCAACTTGGATGCCCACCATTCTAGGACCAATTTTATAACCATAGAAAATACCATGCTGTTCTAAAAGACTCTCAAAATAATATAAGTGAAGCATGAGAGATTAATGATTTCTACAAAATTAAGCCACCACCGTGCTCTAAAAGATATAAGTGAAGCACTAGAGCAAAAATTATCTAGCTCAAAAGATATAAGTGAAGCACATAGAGTATTGTAATAAATTTCTAATCAAGTATTTCTCTATCAATAGGTGTGTACAGCAAGGATGATTGTGGTAAACTAAAAAGGAAAGACTAACATCATACACGACGCTCCAAGCAAAACACATATCATGTGGCGAATAAAAATATAGCTCCAAGTAAAGTTACCGGTAGACGAAGACGAAAGAGGGGATCCCTTCCAGGGCATCCCCAAGCTTAGGCTTTTGGTTGTCCTTGAATATCTTGGGGTTCCATTGGAATCCCCAAGCTTAGGCTTTTGCCACCCTTTATTCCATAGTCCATCAAATCTCTACCCAAAACTTGAAAACTTCACAACACAAAACTCAACAGGAAATCTCATAAGCTCCGTTAGTGTAAGAAAGAAAAATCACAACATAAGGTACTGTAATGAAATCATTCTTTATTTATATTGGTGTTAAACCTACTGTATTCCAACTTCTCTATGGTTCATACCCCTACATACTAGTCATAGATGCATCAAAATAAGCAAACAACACACGAAAAGCAGAATCTGTCAAAAACAGAACAGTCTGTAGAAATCTGTAACTTTCGAATACTTATGGAACTCCAAAAATCCTACCAAAATAGTAAGTCCTAGGCAGTTTGTCTATTGATCTACAGAAAGAAGAATCAACGCAAAATCATGTTTCTTTGATTTATTGATTTTTTTCTCGTGAGTGCAAAGTTTCTGTTTTTCAGCAGAATCAAATTAACTCATACCATAGGTTATCCTATAGGTTCTACTTGGCACAAATAGTAATTAAAACAACAAAACACATCTAAACATAAAGTAGATGAAAAATTTATTACTAAACAGTAGCAAAAATAAAGCAACTAAAATAAAATTGGGTTGCCTCCCAACTAGCGCTATTGTTTAACGCCCCAAGCTAGGCATAAAAGCGAGGATAGATCTAAGTAGTGCCATCTTTGGCACTTGGAAAGAAAAGAGCGAATTTCCTTTCTATGATAGTCATTATTATATTTTGGGAAAGCACATTGCCATTAATGGAGGAAGTAAGATTAAGCATGTTACAGAAATTTGCATCTAAGCTAGCCTTCATTTCTTTGATAATTTCATTTTGATAAAAGCATAAGAGGGTGGTAGATTCAACCTTATCATTCATGGGGTGCCCAAATATAGTTTTCATTCTTTCATAGGTATCTATAGCATCCCCTTCAAGAAAACCCCCTTCAAAAATAGAATCTAGAACTTGCTTGAAAGAAGCGGGTAAGCCAACATAGAAACTTTTTAAGTAAACCTCAATTTGATATTGTGGCACATAACTAGCCCGAATTCTTAATAACCTATCCCAAGCATACTTTAAAGACTCATCAAGTAAATAACGAAAAATTCCGGAGTCATATTCATCAAAATTATTCAAACTCTCATTGGTGACACTGGTAGGTCTTTCCATAGCATCATTATTTATGAGCTTAGAGAGAATAGAGGGACTATCCAAGGTACTAAAACCTTAGAAAGGACCCTTAGTTCTTTTTGATTCGGCCATGGCAACAAGAAGGCAAATGGGAGAGAGAGGAGAAAGAGATTGGGAAAGAGAGGGAGAATAAAATGGCAAGGGTTAAGTGGGGGAGAGGAAAACGAGAGGCAAATGACAAATAATGTAAATGCGAGGGAGATGAGTTTGTGATGGGTACTTGGTATGTCTTGACTTGAGAGAAGACCTCCCCGGCAACGGTGCCAGAAATCCTTCTTGCTACGTCTTGAGCTTGCCTTGGTTTTCCTTGAAGAGGAAAGGGTGATGCAGCACAGTAGTGTAAGTATTTCCCTTAGTTTTTGAGAACCAAGATATCAATCCAGTAGGAGGCTCCTCACAAGTCCCACGCACCTACACAAACAAACAAAGAACTCACAACCAACACAATAAAGGGGTTGTCAATCCCTTCACGGCCACTTGCGAAAGTGAGATCTGATAGAGATAATATGATAAGATAAATATATTTTTGGTATTTTATGATATAGATTGGAAAAGTAAAGATGCAAATAAAAGTAGATTGAAAGCTTGTATGATAAGAGATAGACCCGGGGGCCATAGGTTTCACTAGTGGCTTCTCTCAAGATAGCATAATTACCACGGTGGTTGAACAAATTACTATCAAGCAATTGATAGAAAAGTGAATAGTTATGAGATTATCTAGGCATGATCATGTATATAGGCATCACGTCTGTGACAAGTAGACCGACTCCTGCCTGCATCTACTACTATTACTCCACACATCGACCGCTATCCAGCATGCATCTAGAGTATTAAGTTCATAAGAATAGAGTAACACATTAAGAAAGATGACATGATGTAGAGGGATAAACTCATGCAATATGATATCAACCCCATCTTTTTATCCTCGATGGCAACAATACAATACGTGCCTTGCTGCCCCTGCTGTCCCTGGGAAAGGACACCGCAAGATTGAACCCAAAGCTAAGCACTTCTCTCATGGCAAGAAAGATCAATCTAGTAGGCCAAACCAAACCGATAATTCGAAGAGACTTGCAAAGATAACTTAATTACACATAAAAGAATTCAGAGATTCAAATATTTCTCATAGATAAACTTGATCATAAACCCACAATTCATCGGATCTCGACAAACACACCGCAAAAAGAGTTACATCAAATAGATCTCCAAGAAGAGGAAGGAGAACTTTGTATTGAGAATCAAAGAGAGAGAAGAAGCCATCTAGCTAATAACTATGGACCCGAAGGTGAAAGTGCAACTATCCCTAGGTGGTTTTGGTAATTCATAACAACATATAGCTCATTGAGCTAATGCTATTCCAAGACTATTATTTCAGGAAAGCTCAATGAATGGCATGGCATGGATGATGAAAGTGGATCCCTCAAAATATCAAGAACAAAGGATTGTCTCAAGCTCAAAAGCTCAAGACTCTACATTTTACATTTTAATGATCCAAGATCACATTGAGTCTATAGGAAAAGCCAATACTATCAAGGAGGGATGAGGTGTTGCTTAATGAGCCTCTTGCTTCATGTGCTTAGTGATATGCTCCAAAACCCTCCACTACTTTCTCACATCCACATATAACCTAAACCTAAAGTCAAACTCGGCCCTACCGATTCTTTCTATCCGGCGCCACCGAGTTCAATTGTCATAGCCACTGCCACAAACCCTAGGCAAATCGGTCTCACCGATAGGGATCTCGGTCTCACCGAGATGGGATTGTAATCTCTCTGTTTCCCTTCGTAACGTTTCGGTCTAACTGAAGTGAGCGATCGGTCCCACCGAGATTACAATGTAAACTCTCTGTTTCCCCTTCGTAACTTTTCGGTCTCACCGAAAGAGCGAATCGGTCCCACCGAGTTTACCTGACCAACTCTCTGGTTAGCTAATTACCAAATTCGGTCTCACCGAGTTTGTGTAATCGGTCTCACCGAGATTACGTTATGCCCTAACCCTAACCATATCGGTCCTACCAAGTTGCATGTCGGTCCCACCGAAAACCCTAACTGTCACTAGGTTTACTAAATCGGTCCGACCGAGTTTGATGATTCGGTCCCACCGAGTTTGGTAAATTGTGTGTAATGGTTAGATTTGTGTGGAGGCTATATATACCCCTCCACCTCCTCTTCATTCGTGGAGAGAGCCATCAGAACAAACCTACACTTCCAACTTACCAGTTCTGAGAGAGAACCACCTACTCATGTGTTGAGGCCAAGATATTCCATTCCAACCATATGAATCTTGATCTCTAGCCTTCCCCAAGTTGCTTTCCACTCAAATCTTCTTTCCACCAGATCCAAATCCTATGAGAGAGAGTTGAGTGTTGGGGATACTATCATTTGAAGCACAAGAGCAAGGAGTTCATCATCAACACACCATTTGTTACTTCTTGGAGAGTGGTGTCTCCTAGATTGGCTAGGTGTCACTTGGGAGCCTCCGACAAGATTGTGGAGTTGAACCAAGGAGTTTGTAAGGGCTAGGAGATCGCCTACTTCGTGAAGATCTACCGCTAGTGAGGCAAGTCCTTCGTGGGCGACGGCCATGGTGGGATAGACAAGGTTGCTTCTTCGTGGACCCTTCATGGGTGGAGCCCTCCGTGGACTCGCGCAACTATTACCCTTCGTGGGTTGAAGTCTCCATCAACGTGGATGTACGATAGCACCACCTATCGGAACCGCGAAAAAAACATCCGTGTCTCCAATTGCGTTTGAATTCTCCAAACCCTTCCCTTTACATTCTTGCAAGTTGCATGCTATAATTTCCGCTGCCTATATACTCTTTGCATGCTTGCTTGAATTGCGTGAAGATTGCTTGACTTGTTCAAAGATAGCTAAAATTTGCCAAAGTCTAAAATTGGGAAAAGGTTAAGTTTTTAATTGGTCAAGTAGTCTAATCACCCCCCCCCTCTAGACATACTTCAAGGTCCTACAAGTGGTATTAGAGCTTTGGTCTCCATTTGCTTTGATTTCCATAGCTTTTGGTGGTCATAGCCTTGGTTTCACAACCTAGGATAGTATGGCGTCTAGCGAGGGAAATTATCACCGTAGAGGTCCTTACTTTGATGGTACTAATTTTGCTAGTTGGAAGCATAAGATGAAAATGCATATTCTCGGACATAACCCCGCCGTTTGGGCTATTGTTTGTATTGGCTTGCAAGGTGAATTCTTTGATGGAAGAGAGCCGAACCGTGAAGCTAATGCGGATGAATTGAAGATGCTGCAATACAAAGCTCAAGCTTGTGATATCCTATTCAACGGATTGTGCCCCGAAGAATTCAACAAAATCAGCCATCTTGAGAATGCAAAGGAAATTTGGGATACTTTGATTGATATGCATGAAGGTGCCGACTCCGTCAAGGAATCCAAGTTGGATGTGCTCCAAAGTCAGCTTGACAAGTTCAAAATGAAGGATGGTGAAGGTGTCGCTGAAATGTACTCTAGGCTTGCTCTTATCACAAATGAGATTGCTGGCTTAGGAAGTGAAGAGATGACCGGCAGATTCATCATCAAGAAGATCCTAAGAGCATTGGATTGAAAATATGATACCATGTGCACATTGATCCAAATGATGCCAAATTACAAAGATCTCAAGCCAACGGAAGTCATTGGAAGAATTGTTTCTCATGAGATATCACTCAAGGATAAGGAGGAACTTCACAACAAGTCAAGTGGTGCTTACAAAGCCTCATGTGAAGCCCCCACATCATCAAGTGAGAAACAAACCTTCAATGAAGAATTGAGCTTAATGGTGAAGAACTTCAACAAATTCTACAAGAGTAGAAGCAAAGAAAGAAGCTCCAAGTCAAGGTCCTACAATGACAAAAGATCTTCTAGTCGAGACTGAAATTGCTACAATTATGGGAGACCTGGACACTATTACAATGAGTGTACGCACCCTACAAAATAAGAGAAGATTCTCCCAAGAGAGGAAGTAGAAGAGAAGAAACACCACCAAGAGAGAGAAGGAGTAGAGATGATCGTCATGAATGAAGACCCTCACGGAGAAGCAATGATTCGGAAAGGAAGGACAAGTCATCAAAGAGCTACACAAAACAAAGACATCAAGCTCATGTTGGTGAATGGGTATCTGGCTCCGACTCCGACAATCACTCCGAGAGAAGCTATCACTCCGACTCCGAATACACTCAAGATGAAGGTGTTGCCAGTTTAGCACTTGTGTCAACCAACTCCTACGACATATTTGAATCACCAAATGAAGGAATTGGAAGATGCTTCATGCCCAAAGGTCCTAAGGTAACACACCCCGAGTATGTTGATTTTAATAGTGATGAAGATGACTTGCTAGGTGATGATGATTTACTTATTGACAACTCTAGTAAAGAATACTATGATGAAACGTCAATTAATCATGCTAATCAAGATGAAACGAATGACAATGATAAGGAGAAGATTGAGCATCTAACTAACAAACTAAACACTTTAAGTTAGCTCACGAAACTATCTTCGAAGATCATCGAGAACTTTTAAGGGCTCATGAGAAGTTACGCTTTGAAAAGCTCAATCTTGAGCAAGAGCATGAGTTCCTAAAAGCAATCAATGATGATCTCCGTAAGAAAAGTTCTTCTTATATTGCCAAGCATTTACTCTTATCTACTTACATGCCTCAAGTCAAGTCTAGTAACAAGAATATGAAAGATTCTTCCTCTAGTAGTAACAATAACAATGCTAAACCAAATATTGTTGCTTCTAGTAGTTCTCTTGATTCCACTAATGATTCTCTTAGCCAAGTTACACTTGAGCAAGAAAACAGCTTATTTGAAGGGAATTATAGAGAAAGGTGTATACAAGAGCCTTGCCGGCCCACTAGTAGAAAAGGGGGCAATGGTCCAGGCCGGGTCAGCCCATTAGTCCCGGTTCAATCCAGAACCGGGACCAATGGGGGCATTGGACCCGATTCGTGAGCCCTGGGGGCCGGCCGGGCCACGTGGGCCATTGGTCCCGGTTCGACTGGACCTATTGGTCCCGGTTGGTGGGACGAACCGGGACTAATGCGCCTCGCTCCCGGCCCACCACCATTGGTCCCGGTTGGTGGCTTGAACCGGGACCAAAGGCTGCCCTTTAGTCCCGGTTCGTGGCACGAACTGGGACCAATTAGTTGCCTATATATACCCCTCGCTCGCGAGCAGAGCACTCCCAGTGCTCTATTTTTCGTGGCCGGCGAGGGGAGAGATTTGTGGTGCTCTAGCTCACCTACTATGCACACGAGGTGTTCGATGGAATGCCTGAGCCACACTACTTAAGCTTTCTCCTCTCCAAGCTCGACCTCCAAGCTCCATTTTCCTCAATATTTGTCTAGGTTTAGCGGTCCGTCACGTCCCGTCCCCGTCTTCACCGCCGTCGATCGCCCGCGCCGATCTCGTCATCGGCACCACCGTGGTGAGCCTCTTGTTCTTATCTTCTTTCTGAAAGGAAAAAAATTCTTACTTGTATGTTTATATAGATACTTGTATAATTTTCTTACTTTTATTATTACATCTTATATAGTGCGATGGTTTTGGTATCCGCCCCCGTCGGCCCTCGTCCTGTCTATGATTCGGATGTGGTATATATTATCTTTTCATAACTATTGGTTCATTTATTGTTTATGACAATTATGCCGACTAATGTGACATAGATTTTATTTATCTAGGAGGTTGTTGAACTGGAAATTCCAACCGACCCTATTGTCGAGAGGTTAAATTTAGTTGAAGAAGAAAACAATTTGTTAAAGGAAAAAATTAGAAAAATTGAGGAGGAGAAGATGATATTGGAGTTGCATGTTGCGGATGTCGTCGATGATCACAAGATCAAGATGGATGCAATGCTCTTGAAGATTAGAAAGATTAGAAAATATGCCATTCATACCGAGGCTTGGTATCATTATGCCATTGGAGCAGTTGTTACATTGGTTGCGATTATGATCGCATTTGTTTTCGCATTGAAATGTTTTACATAGTTTCAGTGTATGGTTTAATTAATTTAGATGCTCTGCAGAGCTTTATGTTGTTAGATGAGAACTATGTATGTACTTTGGTTTTAATGTGATGATGAACTTCTATTAATTTGGTCACTTAATTATCTATTCATGATGTTCTGTAATGATTTTTGACACACTTAATTATATATAATGCACGTAG
Organism: Triticum aestivum; assembly: GCF_018294505.1. Classification (NCBI taxonomy): domain Eukaryota; kingdom Viridiplantae; phylum Streptophyta; class Magnoliopsida; order Poales; family Poaceae; genus Triticum; species Triticum aestivum. The sequence continues at coordinate 114,794,548 of NC_057801.1, read as the reverse complement.
ATGAACCGGCAATGGATGTACGGTTCAAGACACACCTCCGAGTACATTAAGGGCGTGCATGATTTTCTCGAAGTGGCTGAGGCAAACAAGCAGAATGGTTTTATGTGTTGTCCATGCCCTATATGTGGGAATACGAAGTCTTACTCTGACCGGAAAATCCTCCACACCCACCTGCTTTACAAGGGTTTCATGCCACACTATAATGTTTGGACGAGGCACAGAGAAATAGGGGTTATGATGGAAGACAGTGAAGAAGAAGAGTATGATGACAACTATGTGCCCCCTGAATACGGTGATGCTACTGAACATCAAGAGGAACCAGACGATGTGCAGGATGATGCTGCAACGGGCGAAGCTGCTGAAGATCAAGAGGAACCAGACGATGTGCCCGATGATGATGATCTCCGTCGGGTCATTGTCGATGCAAGGACGCAATGCGAAAGTCAAAAGGAGAAGCTGAAGTTCGATCGCATGTTAGAGGAACACAAAAAAGGGTTGTACCCCAATTGCAAAGATGGCAACACAAAGCTCGGTACCGTACTGGAATTGCTGCAGTGGAAGGCAGAGAATGCTGTGCCTGACAAAGGATTTGAGAAGCTACTGAAAATATTGAAGAAGAAGCTTCCAAAGGATAACGAATTGCCCGACAGTACATACGCAGCAAAGAAGGTTGTATGCCCTCTAGGATTGGAGGTGCAGAAGATACATGCATGCCCTAATGACTGCATCCTCTTCCGCGGTGCGTACAAGGATCTGAACGCATGCCCGGTATGCGGTGCATTACGGTATAAGATCAGATGAGATGACCCTGGTGATGTTGACGGCGAGCCCCCCAGGAAGAGGGTTCCTGCGAAGGTGATGTGGTATGGTCCTATAATACCACGGTTGAAACATCTGTTCAGAAACGGAGAGCATGCCAAGTTGATGCGATGGCACAGCGAGGACCGTAAGAAAGACGGGAAGTTGAGAGCACCCGCTGGCGGGTCGCAGTGGAGAAAAAATGAGAGAAAGTACTGGGATGAGTTTGCAAGTGAGCCAAGGAACGTATGGTTTGCTTTAAGCGCGGATGGCATTAATCCTTTCGGGGAGCAGAGCAGCAATCACAGCACCTGGCCCGTGACTCTATGTATGTATAACCTTCCTCCTTGGATGTGCATGAAGCGGAAGTTCATTATGATGCCAGTTCTCATCCAAGGCCCTAAGCAACCCGGCAACGACATTGATGTGTACCTAAGGCCATTAGTTGAAGAACTTTTACAGCTGTGGAATGGAAACGGTGTACGTACGTGGGATGAGCACAAACAGGAGGAATTTAACCTAAAGGCGTTGCTGTTCGTGACCATCAACGATTGGCCCGCTCTCAGTAACCTTTCAGGACAGACAAACAAGGGATACCACGCATGCACGCACTGTTTACTTGACACCGATAGTATATACCTGGCAAGCTGCAGGAAGAATGTGTACCTGGGCCATCGTCGATTTCTTCCGACCAACCATCAATGTCGAAAGAAAGGAAAGCATTTCAAAGGCGAGGCAGATCACCGGAAGAAGCCCGCCATGCGTACCGGTGATCACGTACTTGCTATGGTCATTGATTTACACGTAATCTTTGGAAAGGGTCCCCGCGGACTAGCTGTTCCGAGTGACGCTGGGGGACACGCACCCATGTGGAAGAAGAAATCTATATTTTGGACCTACCCTACTAGAAAGACCTAGATGTCCGCTCTTCGATCGACGTGATGCACGTGGCGAAGAACCTTTGCGTGAACCTGCTAGGCTTCTTGGGCGTGTATGGGAAGACAAAAGATACAGCTGAGGCACGGGAGGACCTACAACGTTTGCACAAAAAAGACGGCATGCCTCCAAAGCAGTATGAAGGTCCTGCCAGCTATGCTCTTACCAAAGAAGAGAAGGAAATCTTCTTTGAATGCCTGCTTAGTATGAAGGTCCCGACTAGCTTCTCGTCGAATATAAAAGGAATAATAAATATGGCAGAGAAAAAGTTTCAGAACCTAAAGTCTCATGACTGCCATGTGATTATGACGCAACTGCTTCCGGTTGCATTGAGGGGGCTTCTACCGGAAAATGTCCGATTAGCCATTGTGAAGCTATGTGCATTCCTCAATGCAATCTCTCAGAAGGTGATCGATCCAGAAATCATACCAAGGCTAAGGAGTGATGTGGTGCAATGTCTTGTCAGTTTCGAGCTGGTGTTCCCACCATCCTTCTTCAATATCATGATGCACGTCCTAGTTCATCTAGTTGACGAGATTGTCATTCTGGGCCCCGTATTTCTACACAATATGTACCCCTTTGAGAGGTTCATGGGAGTCCTAAAGAAATATGTCTGTAACCGTGCTAGGCCAGAAGGAAGCATCTCCATGGGCCATCAAACAGAGGATGTCATCGGGTTTTGTGTTGACTTCATTCCTGGACTTAAGAAGATAGGTCTTCCTAAATCGCGGTATGAGGGGAGACTGACTGGAAAAGGCACGTTTGGAAGGGACTCAATAATATGCAGGAGCGGATATTCTTGGTCTCAAGCACACTACACAGTTCTACAGAACTCTATCTTGGTGACCCCGTATGTCGATGAACACAAGAACAGTCTGCGCTCCAAACACCCGGAGCAGTGCGACGACTGGATTACATGTGAACACATCAGGACTTTCAGCAGTTGGTTGGAAGCACGTATCAGAGGTGACAACACTGTTTGTGATGAGCTGTACTTGTTGTCCAGGGGACCATCTTTGACTGTATTGATTTGGAAAGGATACGAGATAAACGGGAATACATTTTACATGATTAACCAAGATCAAAAGAGCACCAACCAAAACAGCGGTGTCCGCTTTGATGCAACAACCGAGAGGGGAAAGGACACATATTATGGTTACATAGTGGACATATGGGAACTTGACTACGGACATGATTTTAAGGTCCCTTTGTTTAAGTGCAAATGGGTCAATCTGTCAGGAGGCGGGGTACAGGTAGACCCACAGTACGGATGACAATAGTGGATCTGAAAAATCTTGGGTACACTGACGAACCATTCGTCCTAGCCAATGATGTGGCACAGGTTATCTATGTGAAGGACATGTCTACCAGACCGAGAAAGAGAAAAGATAAGGAAGCGAATACATCATACGATGAGCCAAAGCGCCACATAGTTCTTTCAGGAAAAAGGGACATCGTGGGAGTGGAGGACAAGACAGACATGTCTGAAGATTATGAAAAGTTTCGTGAAATTCCTCCCTTCAAAGTCAAGGCTGACCCCAGCATCCTGATAAACGATGAAGATTATCCATGGTTACGGCGCAATAAGCAAATGACACAAGCGAAGAAAAAGTGAAGACTTTCTCCCGCAACTATTATGATGATACCATGCCAACTTTGTAACTGACGAGTATGATACCATTGTCCGTTTTGTACATGCACATGCTATGTGGGTCAATTTATGATACCATGCCAACTTTCAAGTTTTTCAGAGTTCATTTGAAATGCTTTAATGTCTTATGGTTCGGCCCTCGTAATAATTATAAATAGCAACAATAAGTATTTTGTTGTAAGTAGAAACAAAATAAAATAAATAAAGCAAGAAAGAAAACAAAAAAACAAAAAAAGTGTTTTCAAATTTGAAAACTAATGGCACTAACAGAAAGTTTATAATTTTCCTAAAACTAAAAGCAAAAAGAATTGAAAAATAAAGCAAAAAACAAAAGAAAATAAATAATGCAGAAAACAAAACAAAAAAAACAACAATAAGTATTTTGTTGTAAGTAGAAACAAAATAAAATAAATAAAGCAAGAAAAGAAAACAGAAAAACAAAAAAAGTGTTTTCAAATTTGAAAACTAATGGCACTAACAAAAAGTTTATAATTTTCCTAAAACTAAAAGCAAAAAGAATTGAAAAATAAAGAAAAAAACAAAAGAAAATAAATAATGCAGAAAACAAAACAAAAAACAACAATAAGTATTTTGTTGTAAGTAGAAACAAAATAAAATAAATAAAGCAAGAAAAGAAAATAGAAAAACAAAAAAAGTGTTTTCAAATTTGAAAACTAATGGCACTAACAGAAAGTTTATAATTTTCCTAAAACTAAAAGCAAAAACAATTAAAAAAATAAAGCAAAAAACAAAAGAAAATAAATAATGTAGAAAACAAAACAAAAAACTGGAAAAAAATAAAAATAGCAACAATAAGTAAAGAAAACGAAAAAACAAAAAAAATGCCTCCTACTGGGCCCCCATGGCCTGAATACGACATGAAACCCTACTATGGGCCAGGATTCAGGCCCTCAGTAGGCCCAGAAGGCCCATCAGGCAAAGCAATAGAAGTTGGCCCGAAAGCCTGCGGTGGAGAGGAGCTCGAGAGGGGTGCGGCAGTGGGGCTTATAAACCACTGCGCGCCCCTCTCAACTAGCGAGGTGGGACTAAACTTTGGCCCCGACGCGGGCAGCACAGGGGAGTTTGGTCCCGGTTGGTGGCACCAACCGGGACTAAAGGGGGGGCATTGGTCTCGGTTGGTGGCACCAACCGGGACCAAAGGCCGCCGCTTCCCGCCCTTTGGGCTGCCGAAAAAGAGGCCTTTGGTCCCGGTTAGTGCCACCAACCGAGACTAATTAAAGGGTGCATTAGTCCCGGTTGGATTCACGAACCGGGACCAATGGCTTTGCTATGTAATCAAACACTTTAGAATCTCATCGCCAGTTGCCCCCGACGACACCGACCCTCCTCGACGCCGCCAGGCTGCTCCACCTCGCCGTCGTCGCCGCCGCCGCCAAGGCCGTCGCCTCCCCGAGCCCGCGCCGTGCTCGTCGCTGGCCTCCCCGAGCCCGCGCCCCGTCCCGCCCCCGCGCGCGCGCCGCCCCGAGCCCCTGCCCCGTCCCGCCCCCGCGCGCCGGCGCCCTCGCCGCCCCCACCATCGCCATCGTCATCTAGCCGCCCCCGCTGTGAGCCGCCGCGCTGCACCGGCTCTGTTTTTTTCCATTTTTATTAGTTTAATTTTTTTGTTCAATGTATATGTGTATGTATGTGGCTATGTGTATGTAGATGTTCAAAATGTATAAAAAAATTGTTCAGAGCATGTTTTTGTTCATATATGTATTTTTTGTTCATATGTGTATTAATGTTTTCATATATGCAAAAGATAGATTTTTAGAAAAGTTAGGTTTTTTTTCTGTTCATAGATTTTTTTGGTGATATTAATTATTGTAGAATATGCAAATGTTTGTATATTCATATGAACAATGCATTGGGCAAAACCTTTGTTTTTTTCGAAATTTTCTATTTGAACATTTTTTTTAAACAAGCAATACTAAAAGAATGAGAGGAAAAAGGAAAATAAGAAGAGGAAGAAAGGAGAAGAAGAGGAGAGGAAGAAGAGGAGAAATAAATAAGAAGAGGAAAAAAGAAGAAAAAGAAGAGGAGAAGATGAAGGGAATAGAGGAGAAGAAGAAAAATAGAAATTTTCTATTTTTCTTCTTCTCCTCTATTCCTTTCTTCTTCTCCTCTTTTTTTCTTCTTTTTTTTCTTCTTCCTTCTTCCTCTTTTCTTCCTTTTCCTTATTTTCCTTTCTTGAGGGAGAAGAAGAAAAAGAAGAGTAGAAGAAGAAGAAAGGAATAGAGGAGAAAGAAGAAACTTCAACACGAGGGGGGGTACCGATACCCCCTCCCCTCGAGATAACTTCGACATGAGGGGCGGTCGATATATATACCCCCTCTTGACCGTGATAACTTATACAACGGCAGCACCCCCCTCGGCCCTCTCGCTCGACCAAAACTCTCGAGGACACCCAAACCCTAGAGAGAAAACGATGTTGGTCTCCTACCCCCTCCCGTCGCGCCCCTACCTGACAAATTAACTCTCTCGAGGCCACCCAAATTTACCAAGTTAAAAGAGTGTTGTCGTCGAGGCCACCCCAAACCCTTGAAGCGTTGTGTCGAGGCGACCCCAAACCCTAGAGAAGCAGCGTCGAGGCCACTAACATGATTCCTTATTGTGATTAGCTAGCTAGTTCTACGTTTGCCACTAATATATATATATCCATCTGTACCATGTTTGAATAATAATTGACATGTTGTAAATATTTGCAGAAACTATGGAGCACTCCCGAGACGAAGAAACAGAAGCGATGTTGGTGGACATAATCGCAAATGGAAGTGATGAAGTTGCATCATTTCTCCTCGACACCGATGGTCAGCTGGAAGGACTGGGTGAAGAAGAGGGCTATGTTCATGATGGCTTCGGCCCATTAATGCCGGTACAAGAAGAGGACTATGTTCATGATGGCTCCGGTGACACAATGGAGGTACAAGAAGGAGACTATGCTGACTGCTCCGGTGACACAATGGAGGTACCAGAAGGAGACCGTGTTGACTGCTCCGGTGACCGAACCGAGTCCGGCCAGGTATATATATATTAGTTAAGCCTGTGCTGACTAGTTAATTGATGCTTCCATTGTTTTGGTATATATACACATATTAATTACTCTCGTCTTTCTTCCTTATAATTTCTAGCCCTCCGGATCGAGCACAACTTCGGTAAGGAGACGAGGCCCGAAGAAAAAGTTGAGCTCAGATGAAAAGTTTGAGATCATAGAAATCGCGCCCGACGGTGAACCGATTGAACCCATCCGAACAAGGAAGGCATTTTCTGCTCAGTGCGGGGTTCTTGTTAGGGACAAGATCCCGATCATCATCCAGCAATGGTATAAGCCTAAGGAGGAAGACCCTGAGGTGTCTTATGTCAATGATATGCAGAAAGAAGATCTTTGGACTAAGCTGAAGGCAAATTTCACCCTACCGCCAGAGGAGGATCCGGAGAAGCTAGTTAAAGAGCAATTAATCAAGTCTTGTGCTCTTAAGAAGATGGCAACCCTAATGAGGAGGTGGAGGAAAGAGCTGAACCAGTTTGTCGAAAAAAAAGACACCAGAATTCATCGGCAAATATGAGAAGATCAAAGATCACTAGCCCGTATTTGTGGCCCACAAGACATCGGAAAAGAGTAAGAAGATGTCGGAGACAAACAAGAAAAATGCTGCGAAGAAGAAGCTTCACCATCGCACGGGGTCAGGTGGCTACCTCAAAGCCCGGCCTAAGTGGTCCAAGGCTGAGCATGATCTGCTTGAAAAGGGGATCGAACCAGAGACAATGTACTGGCCAGACCCTTGCCGGACTTGGTTCTTCGGGGCTGGCGGAACCTTGGACCCTGTAACAGGGAAGTGCCAGTGGATGGACGAGCAACTGCAAATACCAGTCAAGAACCTTCGACACTATATCGATGCAGCGCAGCGAGGGACGTTCCTTCCAAACAGGGAGAAGGACGAGCTCACAATGGCCCTTAGGAATCCTGAGCACCCTGGACGGACACGAGGCACGCTAGGCTCCATTCCGTGGAAGGTTGGTTTTCCGGACGCAGGGGGTTACAAAACCCACGAGAGGAGGAAGAAACTAGAGCAGGACCAACTACAGGCGCTGCACGAAAGGGTAATGGGGCTAGAGGATCGAGAAGAGGAATGAGAAGCAGCAGATCGCAGCAAACGACCTGCCGAAGCTTCCCCCGAAGCTACCCCGCCATCTTAGCAGAGAAGCAGTGTGGCTTCCACCGAGCTACTTTAGCCGGAGCATGTCTTGACGGCTCCTGCCAGCTATCCCGTGGATGGTATCACGAAGTCTCAAAATTGCCACACTATGGCACGATGGATGAATTTGAAGGTCAAGGCGGTTGTTGGCCAAGTTTATCCTAGTGGACCCGGCACAACTTATCACTGCCAGCCGATTCCAGAAGGATATGCTAAGGTGATGGTGGATGAAATAACGGAGGGATTTGAGGACCTCCTGCTTGAGCACCCTACCGGTGAAGGGGAGACTAGGCTGGGTTCTGCTCTGAAGACTCCATGCCTATGGCAGAAGGAGCTCATCAACCGTCTGAACTGGACGCCTCCGCCTCCTCCTCCTCCTCCGGTGAGTCAGGGCACTCCGCCTCCTCCACCGCCTCCTCCTCCGGTGAGTGACGATCAGGGCACGCGTGGCGGCACTCCGCCTCCTTCTCCAGCGCGTGGCAGCACTCCGCCTCCTTCTCCACCTGCGCCAGCAAGGGCGGAAGAGACCCGCCGCTGCCCCGACTACTCCGGCGCGTCATACTCCTTCTCCTCCGCCTCGTAAGCAAGCACGAAAAAAGACAGACGCCGCAGCCGCTCTGCCTGCTCCGGCGTCTAGCAGCACAACCAGAGGCGGGAGGCAATACAAATACGTTCCATCTCTCAAGCCTCTAGAGAAGTTACCATATGAGAGGTCCGAGGAGGAAAACGATACGATTGTGCGGACCCACGTGAAGGAGTTCTTTGAAGGGGTGAAAGCAAAGAGACATCCACCTCCAGAGGAGAAGGTAGATCCAGTGAAAGCAAAGCGCACTATCGATGCCCTGAGGAAACCACCAAAGTCTCCGCCGAGAACCAACTATGAGCGCATTACTGAACAGACATATCTCCAAGCCCAGCGGTCGGGAACTACTGTCAGTGATAAAAGGTTAAAAGAACGAGCAAAGGGGGAAAAATTCCCAGCTCGGCGAACAAGCACATCAATCGTGCCCCCCGCTCAATGTGTCTAATGCTCCGGGGACGGTGGCCGGTTATGGAAATCTTGAAGATTACCTGCCTGATGATGCACTTCCTGATTTCATGGAGGTGGACGAACACAGATACGAGTACGGGAAGCCTCTCGTCAAAGATGAAAAATCTCTGACAACAATGATGCGAAGATTCCATAGTTGGTACATGAAAACCTGCAGAGAGTCTGAGGGGACGAACAGTTTGTATCTGAACATTAAAGAGGAGCACGACCTCGTTTCAAATGATCTGTTGTGTGTTCCATTTGATGAGTTCTTCGCGTTCTTCAATCAAAAGGCCCTCGATAAATTAATGGTCTTTTGCTACTGCCTGTAAGTACTATTTCTGTCATTAAGTCTCTATATATAGCTCGGCTCTTTCATTGCATGTATTTATAATTAATTGTCCTCAATATATTATGCAGATTGAAGATCGTCAAGTGCAAAAAAACAAGAAATTTATGATATTGGGTTCATTAACACAAATATCATAGATGTATTTCTGGTTGAAAAGAACGTCAAAGAGGCCGAGGACAACTTGCTACGATCATTGATCAAAAATCAAAACAAAGATACCATACTCTTTCCTTACAATGGCAAGTGAGTGTTACTGTCGTGTGCATATTCGGTTTCCCTTATTACTCGAGCGAGGTTATAATAATGTAATTGATGAGTTATGCATGCGTGCGCAGGTACCACTATATTCTTCTGGAGATTAAGCTTGAGCGTGGACTAGTAACCGTCTTAGACTCGAGACGGAAAGATCCCGAATCCTATGCGGACATGACTGAAATGCTCAGCAAGTAAGTTCAATCGATCATTCTCGCACCATATCGGCAACTTTTTGTTCATTTCCTGATATCTCAAGTAATAATAATTATTTTCTTTGTCTTCCAGGGTTTGCAAACAGTTCACCGCAGAAGCTCCGGGACTGCCGAAGGAGCTGCGATATACATACCCGAAAGTAAGTACTACTGGCTAGCTAGTTGCGCGCATCTCCCGTTGATTCTATAGCTATACTTTCATCAATGCCATTTATAATGCTTCATTATCAGTTTGATTGACCTCTATTTCTCGTAAAGTGCTTGTGGCAGGAGGAAGGGAATGATTTCTATGGATACTACGTGTGCGAGTTCATCCACACCGCGACTTTGAAAAACAAGCGGGGCTACTCTAGAAGACAATATGAAGTGTGTAAGCAATAATATTCATAATTTCATTTTATTACACCATCATTTCTGTTGAGTTTCATTCATATATATGTACTAATTAACCCCCTTCTTCAAATTAGACGTAGCAGATGCAGAATGAACTCCTAGAACCAGATCGCATGAAAGCAATTCAAGAGGAATTGGCGGGATTCTTTCTTGACCACGTCATCAGTAAAGCCGGAGAATACCATGTGGAAATTGATTTCAAATGCTAGGGGTTTGTAATTAAGAGATCTTATATATATTGTACGTGTATGTAGCCAGTAGCGTCGGATACATGATACGAAAACTTGTTGTTCGACCAATCTCTCGGAGAAGGAGAGGTCGATCGATCACTTCTCTCGATATGCATGACGAACTGCTGTACTGAATGGTTCTCTCGATCACTTATGTATATATAGTACGTAGCATCGACCAAGCATGGACATAAGAGAGGACACTTCTCTCTATTAATTAGCTAGCTAACACAATATATGAAACACCTAAATTAACCCCCCAAAACCCCCAACCCCCCCCTCCTTTCAAAAAAAACCCAGCCACTGGAATGCTGACGCGTGGATGCCTTTTGGTCCCGGTTGGAGCCACTAACCGGGACCAAAGGCCCCCTGACTGGGCTCGGCGCACAGGGCCACGTGGAGGCACATTGGTCATGGTTCTTGTTTGAACCGGGACTAATGGGTGGAGGTATTAGTAACGACCCATTAGTCCCGGCATGAACCGGGACTAAAGGCCCTTACGAACCGAGACTATTAGGTGTTTTTCTACTAGTGCGGGAGTAAGTAATTTGAGGAAATTGTATGCAAGCAAGGAAGGCACCGGAAGAATCAAGGTGTTGGTTTTGAACGAAAGTTCAATGCCAATGGAGTTGAGTGGGAACAAGATCAATACCCCAAGACGAAGTTTGTTCCTCAACAAGAGAAGTATGATCCTACTTCCTTCAAGGGAACACAAGCACAAGATGATCTTCCACCACAAGACCACAAGAACAAAGGCAAGGACAAGCTTCAAGAAGAGATTGATGCATTTGAAGAAGCACCTAAGGCCTTGGTCAAGTGGGTTCCCAAGACTACGTCAAGTTCTACTTCATCAAGCACAACTACTACACCAAGGATTCCCATCAAGATGATGTGGATCCCGAAGAATAAGAACTAGAGAGTTCTTGAGGGTGACTCCGCCAACATTTTTCACTCATATCATTATGGCAAGGACAAGTGCAATCATCTTCCATATCTTGCACTAGTTCAAGGAGTCACAAACCCTCATGTTGGTAAGGCAAGGGACAAGGTAACCTAATGTTTTCATGGACATCATTTTGTGTGTGCATCACTCTATGTCTATGGATATTCTTGTTTGTTCCTTGTGGGACTAACCCATGTAGGTATTGAAAGTGCAACTCACTCCAAAGGATTGCTCCAAAAGATCTACATCAACATTGAGCATCCACATCTTCAACACCTACATGAAGTCATCATCGACAAAACCCAATGTTAGTTTATCCCTCTAAGGGGGGATCTCACATCTAGGGGGAGCTTAACTCTAAGAATTGAGTCAAAGCAACTCTAATGATGTGAACACATAAATGCTTTATGTAAAAGTGGTAACCCCACTTGAGCTTAAACGATGAGTATGACCTATGATCAAATGTTCTCATTTGACTCCTAAGTCAATATACTCATATATAGATGACCTAGTCATCACCAATTGTTTGATAGATGCTAGAATTGGTTGTGCATGCTTTGTCACATATTTCATTTGTCATTTTATTGTGTGAGCATGTTGGTTGCATATTTTACTCATTCGAGGACATCCACTTGTTGTTTTGATTGATTGGCTTCTTTTTCTTTGGCCAAGTGGATGGACAAGAATGCCTAAGAACCTTCTCTAGCTATCTATGCTTTTCTCGTCTCAAACTCTATTCATGCTACATCACAAAATTTGATCAAGTCAGATTCGAACCACTCTGTGTGAGGAGCACTCAGAGTCCCCGATTCGTCATAGACTTAAACTTCCAAAACTTCTTTGTGATTTTCGGTCTGACCGATTCCTCCATTTCGGTCATACCGAGATCACTAAGTCGATCTAGGTTTTCATCTTGGTGCAACCGATTTGAACTATTCGGTCACACCGAGTTGCTGTAACTGTTAACAGTTATGCATCTCGGTGCCACCGAGTTGTTCCACTCGGTCACACCGACAATGTCGGGCTATACATTCACACGGGCAAATTTTGGAAAACTTTCTCCAAAACACCTCGCCCGCGCATAGCTCGCTCTGCCTACTAGGTCTACAAATCATTGACCTCGTCGCCAGCCGCCTCCTGTCGCTGGTCTCCGCCATTGTCAACGGAATTCTTCTCCGCCGTTGCCCCGTAGTGAGTTCACCGCCGAACTAGGGTATGAACTCGATCACAGTGCTATCCTCGTCTGATTCTCAGCACATTGTGTTCGTAATGCATCTTGCCACGATTGAAACACTTCTATCCAGTCGAAACAATCCTTAGAATAGGTATGATTCGAAAATTTAGGGTTAGGTTTCCGCCGAAACCATCTCGGACCCACCGAGTTGAAAAACTTGGTCCCACCGATTTGGTTAACGCCATTGCACTAGTAAAAAGTCTCAGTCTGACCGAGAATTACAAATTGGTGTGACCGATTTTAGAACTTTGTGAAACCCTAGCAGTCTCGGTGCCACCGAACTGTGACTCGGTCTGACCGAGTTCACTAGTTTAGGTTCCAAAACTGCTTCGGTATCACCAAGTTTGAAAATCGGTAGATCCAAAATGCTTTCTGTGGAAAACTAAAACTAAGTTTTTTGAATCATTTTTTGCAAAAATCTCTGCATTTTGTGATGCTCATCCACTCTACCTCATCTATAACTATTCACAGGGTCAGCAGTCAGTGTGTGCAGCATGTCAGACCAAAGTGACAGCCAGAACAAGTCAGAAGAGCAGATTCACATGAGTGAGGGAACTAGTCCCTCTAGCAGCTCAGATGAGGGGAGCAGAAGCACTCCCAGCAATTTGCCCAAGGCTGCCACAAGGACAAGAAAGAAGAAGACCTCAGAGTCTGAGGATGAGGATTATGTGGCAGTTGAGGATGAGGCCAGTTCAAAGGAGAAAGTGCTCAAGAAGGAGTACAGCTCAACAGCAGTAAAGCCAGGCATGAAGATCAAAAGGCTTGCAGGTAGACAACCAATGTCCAAAGCCAGAGTCTCCACTCAAGCTTCTTTGGAATCCCAACCCAAAGAGTCTGCTGCTGCTGAAGGAAAGAAAAGGAAGGAAAGGGTTAAGAAGACCATGGCCAGAGTGATTGGAAAGCCTTCTATGATGGAGGAAGAGGAAGAAGAAGAGGTTGTTGAACCAGCATCCAAGGCACAAAAGCTGATGGGTGATGCCATAAAGTTAGGGGCTGCAACTTCAAAGCCCAAAGCTGCCCCCAAGCCCAAGATTGCACCAAAGAGGAATACCAGGAGTATACCAGCAGCTGAGAAGAACAAGGCCCCAATGCCTGATGTTGCTGCTGAGGAAGATGAAGAAGGGCAGATCTTAAGGAAGCTCAAACCCAAGATTCCAGACCACAATGATGCTCATCCTGTGGCTGAGAACATGAAGATCAGAAGAGATCTAGGGTTGAGGCTATGGAGAGAGTCAGATCCATATGCCACCAGGAGAAGGACTGATGTAGATTACAGGTTCCACACCAAGGAGCAGCAGGACTTCTATGAGACCATCCTATTGGATAAGAAGCACATAGTTTGTGATATGAGGTGGGTCGACTGGACCTACATTCAAGAGAATGCAGAACACTATCCCGGAGTGTATGACAGCTTCAGTGCGTGTGGAGTTGCAGATTTTGTTGGGCAGAAGCTCACAAACTGGAATGACGAGCTCATTATGCAATTCTACTCCACAACACATTTCTATCCAGATGGCAGGATAGTTTGGATGTTTGAAGGAACGAGATACCAATCAACCATTAAGGAATGAGCCAAACTGATCAATGCCCCCAAGGAGACTGAAAATGACTTGGACATTTATGCCAAGAAGAAAATGGATCACAACTCAATGTCACAGATGTACAAGGAGATCCCTGATGATGCACTTGAGACTTTCAAGTTTGGATCGGTTCATTTTCTTCTGTCAGGGCTGCCTACGATCAAGCGGATCCTAAGGCACACTCTATTGCCCAAATCAGGTGACCACAACATGATCAGAGGGCATGCAATAAACTTGCTACATATATTTGATGTGCCACAGAAATTCAAGGTCCTGAGCCTTATGGTTGAGACTATCAAGAGGACTGCAGCAGACCAAAAGAGAAGTTGTGGATATGCCCCACAAATTCAGGAGTTGATTAACTCAAAGATGGGCACAGGAAAGTATCTGTTGGATAAGGAACACTTGGTTCTCTATCCTGACTTTGAGGACAATCAAGTTGTAATGAATGAGAATGAACCATCATCAGTGCAAGCTCAAGAGAAGAAGGAGAAGGCAAGGAAAGAGAAGGCTGCCAAGATGCCAACTCAAGAGGAGGCATCTGAGTACTTTTTGAAGAACAAGCAAGAGCAGCTTGGTTACTTGATAGCATCAACACTGAGGATTGAGAAGGGGTTGGCCACCCTAACTCAAAATCAGGAGAGCCTGGAAAGAATCATGGAACAAAAATTCTATGATCTAAATGTCAAAGTAACTGAGATTCAGTCAGTTGTGGAGCAGCTTCAGGATGACATGCAGGAGAGGAAGGGCAACACAACCACTGATGCATTTGCCAAAGTGCCTAGAGCTCAGAGGTCAGCTGTAGTGCATGTGACAGACACTGGAGCCACATCATCTGCACCAGCTACAGCTCCTACAGCTCCAGGGCAACCAGCTCCAGCACCAACTCCTCCAGCTCCATCCACATCAACTGAAGCCTTCATCCAAGGAGCCATCTCTACACCACCACCTGAAGATCAAGCCTGAGAGTCGATCTAGCACTATGCATTTTCTATGAACTTTTTGGTAACTTGTTGCCAAAGGGGGAGAAAAATGTATAGATCATAGGCTTCGAGAGAGAGAGTGTGTTGCTTTTATTCTCTCTTGCTTTGGTGGTTAAACTTTGTTTGCTTTTGATTGATTGAGATATTATGCTATAATCTGTGAGACATTGATGATCATGTGTTTGATCATAAGCTACACTTATGCCTGTTTGATGATATTATCTTACTTATCCTTATATGATCATTCACTTTGCTTGGTGACGAGTGCACGTATTCAATCTTTATCATTTTGAGCGCTCCACCAAGATGTATGTGACATGGAAGAGTAACCCATGAGCCTGATTCCTTGTGCATTTGCAGTCCAAAGCAAATTTTAAACTATGCACAAATTTAGGGGGAGCTCTTGCTTCTCACATACTTCTCAAAGCGACGATGTTTTTCAATCTTATTATCATGTGTCAAAGCTTTGATCTATATGTTGTCATCAATTACCAAAAAGGGGGAGATTGAAAGTGCAACTATCCCTAGGTGGTTTTGGTAATTCATAACAACATATAGCTCATTGAGCTAATGCTATTCCAAGACTATTATTTCAGGAAAGCTCAATGAATGGCATGGCATGGATGATGAAAGTGGATCCCTCAAAATATCAAGAACAAAGGATTGGCTCAAGCTCAAAAGCTCAAGACTCTACATTTTACATTTTAGTGATCCAAGATCACATTGAGTCTATAGGAAAAGCCAATACTATCAAGGAGGGATGAGGTGTTGCTTAATGAGCCTCTTGCTTCATGTGCTTAGTGATATGCTCCAAAACCCTCCACTACTTTCTCACATCCACATATGACCTAAACCTAAAGTCAAACTCGGCCCTACCGATTCTTTCTATCCGGAGCCACCGAGTTCAATTGTCATAGCCACTGCCACAAACCCTAGGCAAATCGGTCTCACCGATAGGGATCTCGGTCTCACCGAGATGGGATTGTAATCTCTCTGTTTCCCTTCGTAACATTTCAGTCTAACCGAAGTGAGCGATCGGTCCCACCGAGATTACAATGTAAACTCTCTGTTTCCCCTTCGTAACTTTTCGGTCTCACCGAAAGAGCGAATCGGTCCCACCGAGTTTACCTGACCAACTCTCTGGTTAGCTAATTACCAAATTAGGTCTCACCAAGTTTGTGTAATCGGTCTCACCGAGATTACGTTATGCCCTAACCCTAACCATATCGGTCCTACCGAATTGCATGTCGGTCCCACCGAAAACCCTAACGGTCACTAGGTTTACTAAATCGGTCCGACCGAGTTTGATGATTTGGTCCCACCGAGTTTGGTAAATTGTGTGTAATGGTTAGATTTTGTGTGGAGGCTATATATACCCCTCCACCTCCTCTTCATTCGTGGAGAGAGCCATCAGAACAAACCTACACTTCCAACTTACCAGTTCTGAGAGAGAACCACCTACTCATGTGTTGAGGCCAAGATATTCCATTCCAACCATATGAATCTTGATCTCTAGCCTTCCCCAAGTTGCTTTCCACTCAAATCTTCTTTCCACCATATCCAAATCCTATGAGAGAGAGTTGAGTGTTGGGGAGACTATCATTTGAAGC
The DNA here is from genome assembly GCF_018294505.1 of Triticum aestivum. Lineage (NCBI taxonomy): Eukaryota > Viridiplantae > Streptophyta > Magnoliopsida > Poales > Poaceae > Triticum > Triticum aestivum. Next base: position 114,778,145 of record NC_057801.1, on the reverse strand, counting down.
ACAAGAGCAAGGAGTTCATCATCAACACACCATTTGTTACTTCTTGGAGAGTGGTCTCTCCTAGATTGGCTAGGTGTCACTTGGGAGCCTCCGACAAGATTGTGGAGTTGAACCAAGGAGTTTGTAAGGGCTAGGAGATCGCCTACTTCATGAAGATCTACCGCTAGTGAGGCAAGTCCTTCGTGGGCGACGGCCATGGTGGGATAGACAAGGTTGCTTCTTCGTGGACCCTTCACGGGTGGAGCCCTCTGTGGACTCGCGCAACCGTTACCCTTCGTGGGTTGAAGTCTGCATCAACATGGATGTACAATAGCACCACATATCGGAACCACGACAAAAACATCCGTGTCTCCAATTGCGTTTGAATTCTCCAAACCCTTCCCTTTACATTCTTGCAAGTTGCATGCTTTAATTTCCGCTGCCTATATACTCTTTGCATGCTTGCTTGAATTGCGTGAAGATTGCTTGACTTGTTCAAAGATAGCTAAAATTTGCCAAAGTTTAAAATTGGGAAAAGGTTAAGTTTTTAATTGGTCAAGTAGTCTAATCACCCCCCCTCTAGACATACTTCAAGATCCTACATAAGGTCTGTGGTAAACTACTCCCAACTCATCGGAGAGGCCTTGGAGTTGATGTATAGGCCCTCCGTGGTGGATTCCCCCTCCGGCGGAGCGCCGACGACGGCTACAAGATGGGATCTCACGGATACAGAAGGTTACGGTGGTGGAAATAGTTTTTCGGTGGCTCCCCTGATGGTTTCGGGGTACATGGGTATATATGGGAGTAAGAAGTACGTCGGTAGATGTTCGAGGGGCCCACAAGACAGGGGGGCATGCCCAGCCCTAGGGGGCACACCCTCCACCCTCGTGGCCGCCTCGACTGTTTCTTGACTTGCACTCCAAGTCCCCTAGATCACGTTTGTTCCAAAAAGATCGCTTCCGAAGGTTTCATTCCGTTTGGACTCCGTTTGATATTCCTTTTCTTCGAAACACTGAAATAGGCAAAAAAAACAGCAATTCGGGTTGGGCCTCCAGTTAGTAGGTTAGTCCCAAAAATGATATAAAAATGTAAAGTAAAGCCCATAAACATCCAAGACGGGTAATATAATAGCATGGAACAATCAAAAATTATAGATACGCTGGAGACGTATCACCGGCTCAGCTTCTTTCGCATTGCCGGCTCAGCTTCTTCCCCCATTGTTGTACCATCGTATTCAGGGAACCCATGGCTAGGATAGCTATCGTCGTCCTCTTCTTCTTCATTGTCTTCCATCATAACCCCTCTTTCTCCGTGCTTGGTCCAAACATTATAGTGGGGCATGAAACCGGACTCAAACAGGTGAACGTGAATGGTTTTTAACTTAGAGTAATTCTGATCATTCTTACAGCCAGCACATGGAAAAGGCATAAAACCATCCACCCGCTTGTTTGCCTCAGTCGCAAGGAGAAAAGTATGCACGCCATCAATGAACTGGGGAGAGCATCGGTCATCGTACATCCATTGCCGGCTCATCTTCATTACATAGCACCGAATAGACCAAATTAATACAAGTTCATACATAAAGTTCATACATAAAGTTCATACAACACTTATTCTCATAAAACAAACATACAAATAACTCTCTAGCTAAAGCATTTAAATGCAACAACAAATGTGATCAAGATCACAACTAAGGTAACAATTGATCCAACTGCATAATGATACCAAGCCTCACTATCAATGACATATTTTCTAATAGTTCTAATCTTCAAGCGCATTTTCTCCATCTTGATCTTGTGATCATCGATGACATCAGCAACATACAACTCCAATTCCATCTTCTCCCCCTCAATTATTTTCAATTTTTCTTTCAAATACTCGTTTTCTATTTCAACTAAATTTAACCTCTCGACAATAGGGTCGGTTAGAATTTCTGGTTCACATACCTCCTAGATAAAAATATCTATGTCAACTTGATGGGCATAATTTGTCATAAACACAAAATGCAACAAATAGTTATAAAAGAGAATATACCACATCCGAATCATAACCCGGACGAGGGCCGACGGGGACGGATATCAAAACCATGGCACTATGTATAACAAACAACATACGATTAAGATAATTATACGAGTAACTATATATCTAAATCACACAAACATGATTTTATATATATATAAAGGATAAGAACAAGAGGCTCACCACAAGGTGGTGCCGGCGATGGGACGGTGCAGGCGATCGACGGTGGTTAGGACGGAGACGGGAAGGCACTAAGTAAACCACACCTACGTATGCAAACTAAGAGTTATTTTGACCTCAAATTGCATATAAATCACATACTACCACATATAATTCCTTCCAAAATAAAACCCACAAATCACTATACTTATAGAGCATTGTAAGAGCTAATCTAGTAATGAGAGATGAAAGGACAAAGTTGCTAACTTTTGTGATCACTTGGATGGATGGGGTGCCTTCAAATCTTCACAAATTTTGGCAAAAATGGAGTGTGAGCTCAAGAGGAAGAGGAAGAAAACAGAGGAGAGGGGAAAGGGGAAGAACAAAGCACTCGGGCTCGACAAAGGGGTTTATATAGGATGACCTTTAGTATCGGTTGGTTATACGAACCGGGACTAAACGTCCAATCTCTAGTCCCGGTCCGTATAACCAACCGGTACTAAATGTGCTGGTGGGGCCCCAGCCTGACACAAGCCTGCCACCACCTCTTTAGTATCGGTTCGTGGCACAAGTCGGTACTAAAGGTTTGCCATGAACCGGTACTAATGATCGCCGCCAGCCTAGCCGTTGGAACCGGCACTAATGGTCACATTAGTGCCAGTTCAGCTACAAACCAGGACTAATGTGCTTCACATTAGGCTCTTTTTCTACTAGTGGGTGGAGGTGCAGGAGGATCCAAACATCACACTTTCCTGAAATATCAACTCAACAACGCGGCAAAATCACCGCGTCAACACGAAGGCCAACAATGGCGGAAACACTCAAGAAGCAGAATGTCTGCAGAGGTCATGCTGGTGGCTGACGTGGCAGTAGGCGTGTTGGTCGCGAACGTATGTGGTGGATGTCATGGCCCAGGCCGTGGTGCCTTGATGGTGTCGCCCACCGTACAGACATCGCCATGGCCGGAGCATTACAAGGCTCTGTACTTCTTCGTCGCCAAGCAGTTCGGTAGGAGTCTGTGGCAACCGCCGCCGGCCAAGTGCCTTACATTGTCAACGTTAACGCGGTGTCGCCACTCTTCTTAGTGTTCTTCGCCATAGCTCATCCAGATGCGAACGATGGGTGGGAGCTGATAGGTGCCCGCATGTTGTTCGGTGCTATGCCTAAAGTAGGGGAGAAGACATACGATGATAGGGAGAGGGAGATGTTCGACAGATGAGGAGGTGGCCGGCTATGAGGACGGGCAGGTGGCAGACTCGGATTCCACTCAGGCCGGCAACTACACCCACACAAAGCAGAGCTACACTCTGCTGGGCACACGACAGTCCTACACCCAAAACGGCACAGGCACACAGTAGCAAGATTGGGCTGTTGGACTGTAGTAGGAGAAGGAGGACTACGAGGATGATGATCTTGATGATTCAAAGGAGAAAGCTTCAACATGTGGGAGGACGAGCTGTTGTGCTATGTATGGTTGGCCACTAGCCTCGATCCGATCTATGCCATGGAGCAAAAGGGCACATGGATGGTACACCATCCAAGAGGCCGTGTCCAAATATTGCGACCACTTGGCGCATCTCATCGCAAGGTGGCCAAGTGGTGCGCAAATCACCGAGCAAATAAGTTCATTTGGATGTATGCACAGTTTTGTTGATCACTAGGCTGGTATGCATAGTATTGTTGATCACTAGCTGGGTATGCATAGCTTCGCTGATCACTTGTCGGATATGCATTGTTGACAATGTTTCATTTTGTAGCCTTATGCGTGTACGATGTTCAAGAAGTTTGAGAAGAAAAACTTCATCGTCATGCATTGTTGGTTCAAGTTGAATGGTAGACAAAGTGGAACATATTCATAGCCAAACTAAGGCCAACCGAGGAAGAAACCGGTGACCCAACCAACCCAACGACAGAACCACTCAAGAAGGTTAGAAGAGGGTTCCGAGGAAAGAAGTGAGAGGGGGAGAGCGCGAAGCGAGAAGGTGCGGTGGTCAAGATGATGGATAGGTTCGAGGACATCTTGATGCAGAAGGAGGAGACGTACGCCAAGCGCTCGAACATCAAGGAGGAAAAAAGCGGATATATTCAAATTGTTGATGGAGGCAACCGAGAAAAAGCTTAAGCTCAAAGAGAAGAGGGCCATGATCAAAGATAAGAAGGCCATGCTCCAGGAGAAGAAGGCGATGCTCGAAGAAAAGAAGGTGAAGATCGTAGATGTTGTGGAGGACACCAAGATGTTGTCCTTGAATTTGGAGTCTTTGAATGTCGACACAAGAATGATCGTGCAAGCCGTTCCCTACAAGATGTTGCAGCGGCATAAAGATGATTCGGAGGCGGCGGACAAGGAGGATGAGTAGGCGGTAGACAAGGAGGCGGAGGCGGATGCTACCTATGTGGCAGGGGCGACACCTTAAGCGCGGAGCCTCGGATTACCAGTTAGCATGGCAGAAAATCTAATTTTTCTGCACAGAATGTCAGACTGATATTCTTTTGTGACCAGGCATGTAAAAAACTTAAGAATACTTGCCTCTTTTTGGTTGTGATCGGTCATGTGATCCACCGGTGTGTGCTATGGATTAGACAAGATTTGAATTTCGATTTGCCTTTTATTGGCAGATATATACAGGATAGCATTGGATGGCCGGCTCCCGCATCCGTCTTCACGAACTGGTCCTCCCTGTTTGCGGACAGGCGCGGGAGCAAATTTATGGGTCAACATTGGAGATGCCCTTAGCCTTATCACTTTGCAAGTATGTTCAATGCTCTATTTCGAAGAAGATACTTTCCCACACTTTTTCAGGGTAAGGAGCATCTGAACTCTGGACTCACTTTCTAGTAAATATTTGGCATTTAATGAAAAATGGTTAACTGAATACATTGATGTCTGACATTGCCAACACGAACAACTAAGAACCGCTAACCCTTATAAGAAACCCTAGCCTTCACCAGATCAATTGCCCATATCTTCCGCCTATGGGCATCGCTTAGGCATCGTAAGGTGGAGGGGCCAGGATTCTCGCCGCTCATCCATTGTGTTCGTAATTTGTTTAGTAAGATTTTTGTGTTGCGGCGATGTTACTCTGATATTTTTTTGTTGAATAACGCCCTTCGGCACCAATCTCATCTCAATGGCGCTTGGTGTGGCATTGCCAAAGAGCTTGGAGTCATTATCTCATTGCAAAAACCGAAGGTGTCACGCATGCAATGATTTTGACTGGTCGTTGAACTCTAAGTGCCATTTGATTGTCTGATGTGAGACCTTGGTGGACTCAGCAGATCATACCTATGTAAGGTGAGTTTTGAGCTAGTTATCAGGAAAACTTGGTGAGACCTGTATCAATCTCTTCGAAAGAGGATCGCTCCTGGCCCAACTAATGGTGTATCATTGAATTCCGAGTGATGGTTTGTGACGTCTGGGCTCGAATGAATCGAGTGTCGCTAGTCAGTACCCATTTGAGGAACGTCTACCAAACCTTCTCTCAAGAACCAAGTATGCACATTTGGATATTTGACCTTCTTGACAAAAGCAACCACTACCATGGAAGATATCTTATGCGACTTGATGTCCTTGATGAGTCAAGGTTTCAACATCCGTTAGCAGAACAGATCTACATCGAGTGGCTTGCACTCGGTACTTCTTTGAGCAGTAGTACGCTCGAAACTTCATCATGTCGCGTGCACATAGTTTTTGGTTCGAGACTGGACTAGCAACATAATCGATACATTCATTCAGCCGACTGATCAACTTGACCGTGTGGAATACGAAGCGGCAAGTGACGCCATAGTGAAGCTTGTCATGTCGTCACATCAAATATTTTGCATGTTGCGAGACGCCCTTTTGACTAGTTTGCGAGAGCGGCCTCCTTGGCCCCGCGCCCCGACCAACGTTATGACCTGTAGCAACCGTATAGCACAGCTACGTGAGGAAAGAGACTATCGCAAGCGTCCACACAAATACTCACCTGGATGGTAACTAATATGTTTTGATTATTATTTTGCTGACGCGGAAAAAGACCTTTGATTATTGTTTTGACAACAATAACGATGTTTGATATGAGACTAAAAATTTTGTACCACAGTACAACATAGTCATCATTAAGGCTCAACATCTTCCTTTTCTTGAGAAATAGGGATCCCCCCGCCCCAACTTTTATTGAAGTGAGGTAAACATCCAACAAGGATCGCTACACAACGCTCGACCACAAACATGGAAGCAGCTGCGACAAACATAACTCCAGTCAAGAACACACACTACAAATAACCAGAGCAAACAATACAACAACATGGGAAAACAACATAACAACAAGGGGAAACAACATAAACAACCTAAATCTAGACCGCTTGAAATGCAAAGAAGTCCCTAAGTTGAGTTGTCGCCTTATGCTCAGTAGTCGCCACTTCAGAGAGGTTCAAAACTAAGCTATCCTTACAAGCTCTCCACGACGATGATCGAGGAGCATCAGGGAGTGAAGTAGGAGTGCACCATGAGCATTGGCACATAGTACCTTCCATTGATGCAGTAGCGACCTCACTCGATCCAGGGCGCACTTTAGACTCCGCCAACCCCTTCCCCGAAAACAAGATCATTTCGCATGGTCCATGAGAGGCAGCATTCAAAACATCATTTTTGTTATTTTTCCAATGCTTTGAAAGGTGATCCAAGAGTATGGATGGGACCGAAATGTCCAAAACCTCCTTGATGATCTTCCCCACGTTAGAAGCAACAACACAATCAAAGAATAGATACCCAACATATTCTTCTTCTTTTTTTCATTACAGAACACACAAGTAAGGGGCATCCACATGGCGACCCTTGGACAGGTTATCTCGGGCTAAAACTTTGCTGTTGAAGATCAGCCACAAGAAAGCGTGCAAATTCCGAGGTGTTTTGATTTTCCAAAAGCAATGAGGCCCAGCAACTCAGCCCATCCACGACAAATTGCGCACGAACCCGTTTTCAGTTTCTCAACTACGGGGCCGAGCCCAAAGCCCATTCTAACCTCTGTCAACGCAACCGAACGGCTCTCGACCGCGCACGTGAGTGGCACGCACGCACTCGGCCAGGCCAGCAGGGCAAAATAATCCGACCGTTGAGGCCGCTGCCGCTGCCTCTGCCTCTCCAAGAGCCTTTAAACCTCCAAAATCTGCGATCCGGATCTTTCCCCAATTCCAAACCCGCCCTGCCCCGCCCGGCCGCTCCTCCCCCTGCGCCCCCCTCCGCTCCTCCGCTCCGCGGACGGCCAGCCATGGCGATCTCCACCGATTCGCGCAGCGAGGAGAAGGTACGCGTGCTCGCCTCGCCCCTCCCCGCCTCCCCTTCCCGGATCTCATCTCCGCGTCTCGTGCGCGCGATCTCGGCGCTCCCGTCGGGGGCGCGCACCGGCGGATTCTTGGGATTCGACGCCGGATCGGCGCCCAGTTGTTCCTGGGGCGGCTGTGTGCTCGTGCTCTAGCGCCGGATTTAGTTGGCGATTTGTTCTGTTCTGCTTCCCCCTGGCGTTTTTGGGTGGGTTGGTGGTTAGGGTTTGCTAGCTGATGTCAGGCGTTGAAATGGTCCGGGTCCTATTCCCTTCTTGGTTGGCCCAAGATTATATTTTGGGCTCAGTAAAGTGAACAAACCCATCGATTTTTGGCATATCCTTAGTTTTCCTCTCCATCTGGGCGGCCCTAAATTACCAGCTTCTTGTGATGGTTTATACTGTACATGGTTAAAAGATGCATCTTGTGGGTAATATATTGTTTGGTCAACCTGGGCTTCATGAGTATAATAGTACTGCTCTTCCGGTGAAGTTGAACAATAATGGTGTATCTTTGTTGCCTCTCTGCAGCCTTCGCAGCATTCTCAGGTGGAGAAGCGGTGGGTGTTGTCTGACTTTGACGTTGGGAAGGCACTTGGGAGGGGCAAGTTTGGCCATGTCTACTTGGCCAGAGAAAAGAGGGTAACTACTCTATAGCTAATCTCAAATAATCCAGTATCTTAATTCGAGTGAAGGAATTTATGTTTCGCCAAGCTGATTAGATAACAAGTATAGCTAATGTTTAGTAATTAGAGCTCAGATCTATTTGTTCAGCTACTAAATATAGCATTGAATGACACTGTCATCTACATTGCATATGTTCTGAGTCCAGAAGCTTATTGTATCTACCATCTGTTTTCCCTATTAAATGTCTATGCGTAGTAAGTTAAGTTTCACGGACACTTTTCATTCATTAGTACAAATTGGTTGTTTGGTGTTATATATACTGAAGATAGCAGGAGTCTGGAATTGTTAATACTCGAGTAATCAACGAAGTCTTACAATATTTTCTTTCCATATAAACAGAGTAGTCAGATTGTGTCTTTGAAAGTTCTTTACAACTGCCAACTCAGTCCAGAAGCTTATTATATCTACCATCTCTTTTCTCTACTTTTGACTTTTGTTTGTAAGTGTCTAGCTCCTTTGCAGAAATTTTGATGCCATGCATAGAAAGTTATGAGTTTCATGAATACTTTTCCTTCATAGTAGTAGAAATTGGTTGTTTGGTGTTATATACACTCAGATGGCAGGAGTGGAATTGTTAATACTCGAGTAATCAACGAAGTCTTACACTAGTTTCTTTCCATGGAAACAGAGTAGTCATATTGTGGCTTTGAAAGTTCTTTTCAAGAGCCAACTAAAACAATCCCAGGTGGAGCATCAGTTACGGCGCGAAGTGGAGATACAGAGTCACCTTAGACACCCCAATATTCTTCGCCTATATGGGTATTTTTATGATCAGGTACAGATTGGCCAAACGGAGAATCATTATTGCTTTCATTTGACCCTCGTCTGATCATCAGTTCCATATCCATTTTGCAGACCCGTGTTTACCTAATCTTGGAACATGCCGCAAAAGGAGAGCTGTACAAGGAGTTGCAGAGATGCAAGCATTTTTCTGAAAGACGCTCGGCAACTGTAAGTATATGCTCTGAATGTGTTCGTGGTAAATGTATCATCTACCCACTATTCAAAAGTAATATATCTGAACTTCCCTTGTTTTTCTTTTCAGTACATTGCATCATTGGCCCGTGCCCTCATCTATCTTCACGGGAAGCACGTGATACATCGAGATATTAAACCGGAAAACCTTTTAGTTGGAGTACAGGTATTTGCTCTACTTTCCTTTGAATTTTATGATCTGGAACAGTATGCTCTCTGGTGTTTACATAGGTATATGCTTTTCATGACAGGGAGAGCTGAAGATTGCAGACTTTGGCTGGTCTGTTCATACCTTCAACCGAAGAAGGACAATGTGTGGGACTTTAGATTATCTGCCTCCTGAAATGGGTACTTTCCTTTTCATTTGCTTCAGTGTCACAACTGATTCGTGGTGAAATAGAATACCACAAATTTCTAGTAGCTAACTTGTTGCAATGTTTGCAGTGGAGAAGACAGAGCACGATTACCATGTAGACATATGGAGCTTGGGCATCCTATGTTATGAATTCCTTTATGGGCTCCCACCTTTTGAAGCCAAAGAACACTCCGAGACATATCGAAGGTAACTCATGATGAACGAACTGATTTTACTATGACCTTCGCGATTTGCATCTCTTGATTCGATGCTCTTACAAACGTTGCCTTGCCTATATTTTCTGTCCAAAGTAGTCTTTTGGGCGTTTGTACATTTTCCTCTACAAGCATACTCTTGAACTATGGGTGGTGCTTCTACATGAAACACACACAGTTGCATTGATCAGGGCCGGCTAGGCATGCTTTTTTTAGGTTCATGGTTTCGTGTATGCATCAGCAGTGATACTACATTTGCAGCATTGCACCATAAGTTATTTTGATTGAATCACATGTTTAAATCTTCATGATTGAGAGATTACACTTAGTTTCTAATCCATGCAACTCTACTTAGCTCCCTTCGCACCCTTATAAGCAACTGCTGTCTCTCAAACTGCCTTGTCCAAAATACAGGATAGTAAAAGTGGACCTGAAGTTCCCGTTGAAACCGTTTGTGTCTCCTGCTGCGAAGGACCTCATCTCACAGGTACCTGATTTCTGATCATGATTACAACAAGAAATAGTTCTAGTTTATGTGGCATGCCCTGTGCTGAACTTCTGTCTTACAAATGGTATGTTTGTTCTGGGCTTGTTGCAGATGCTGGTGAAGAATTCAGCGCATCGCCTGCCCCTCCATAAGGTTCTGGAGCACCCCTGGATCGTCCAAAACGCCGACCCCTCAGGCGTGTACAGGGGGTAGAGCTTGTCTCGCCTGCTCCTGTGCCTTGATCCAGGGCTCTGAGTTAACTCAATTGTTGTCATATCTGGCTTTCGTTAGCCGTGCCTGTACTACCTACCACCACTGTTGCTCCTGCAGCTGCGTCGATAATGTTCATTGAAGCTTCAGCTTTACTCGATGAAGATTTGGAGCCAACATGTAGCAGCTGTCTCAAGTGTGTGTTGTGAATGTTTATGTTGTGTAGGGGGTGTGTGTATCCTACTCTGTGTATCTCTTGTTGGACAACTATTTGGTCTATATATTGGAGGTTCCCGCAGTTCGTATCCAGTGCCTTGTAATTGTTATTATTCATTCAGGTGATCGGAGTGATAGCCAAGGTTCAGATTAAGAAATCTCTTTGGACAGAGCAGACTTGTCAAGCCACCTTTTTTCTTATGATCCAGCGAAAGAAACTTTTTTCTTATGAAAATCACCACCCTCTTTGTCTTTATTGACTTTGCAAGTACTAACATTTGCATCTCTAAAGCAAACCACCTTTGCGGACAATTCCAACCCAGTTTGCCACAAAATAAATTCAGAATGTTTTCATTTTATTTTGGGGCTCGTGTAGTTCAATGACCTCCAACGAAAGCAACCTTGCTTCAAACAAAACTGAATAAAAGGCCGATACTACCTTTCTACACCTGAGCTCATATGCTTCTGGTGTGAACAACAAAATAAATAAAATAGAAAAAATATTATTTCAAAAAATTCTGAAAAAACAAATTATGACATACTTTAAGGAATGTTTGTTGTGCATGCAAAATTGCATTATGAAGTCACATTGGTGAAAGTCGTGGCAAGAAAATACAAAATCAGAGCTTTAAAATGCATTTGAAAGTAAGCATCAATTTTCTTTTTACCATGCCTTCCACCAATGTCGTCATTTCTTGATGAAATTTGCATGCACAACAAACATTTTTAAAGTACGTTTTTTTCTATTTTATTTATTTTACTGTTCACGTCATGAGCATATGAGCTCAGGTGTAGAAAATGCACGTCTATAAAAGGCTTGCTTCATTGCAAATAAATAGATAAAAACACTAAAGAGGTCGGGGGGGGGGGGGGGGGGGGGTGTGATTTGCAATTCTTTACAAGTGAATAATAAACCAGGATTCAGATGAAGTGTTGCAAAAGAGCTTCTGTTGCGAAGAGCTCGAACCCAAAACTTAGCATTCTCTAATCTACAAAATCGAGCTTCTACCACCAAAGATTGCCATCGTGGAACCCTTATTATATATAGTTATACAGTAATTCTCCGGAGAAGTCTCTACTACAAGGCAAGCTAAAAAACTCACAAGAGAAGGTTAAAAAAGAATAGCTATAATTACACATGCTCAATATATCCATCCCAACAGCTTTGTGCCTCTCACTCTGCTCCAGCTGACCCGTTACAGTTGGGTGAGCACTTCGCCGGTGAGCCATCGAGGAGCTGCGTGTTGTGCAGGTGGTGGCGCTCGTCGTCATCGTGCTTCATGTTCTCGACATCCTCGTGGCTCAGGAAGCAGGGCTGGTTCGTCGAGCACAGCACCCTCGCCCACATCCTGTCAGTGATCACGACCTTGTTCTGCTTCTCAGTGATTCTCTGCAGCCAAAATTTTAGACTATCAGCATAAGGTTTGATAGGAGTTCCAACAGATCTCAGGTGTGATCACTGTTTCCTGCTGTACTTACATAGAATGGGATGTAAGCATGTCTGCCGTTCACGGGCGCGACGGTGAAGCCACTGTATCCTGCCATGGCGCCATGGAGGGCGCTGTGCGCAAGCAGGGTGCAGTAGACGTTGTCAGAGGCGTTTGACCGGACCGCGCGGATCATGTATGTCGGGTCTATGTACTTGAGAGTTATGGGGAAGTTGGTCTTCTTCTTGAAATGATCCTGCATGATGAAGAAAGCCAAGCAATTCAGTGGTGGAATATGACCAGGGCTTTCTTTCGGCTTCAAACTTTCAATCTACTAACAAGTGGCTTGTTGCTAATTCTATCATGACTGAATGCTAATATACTTGAATGAGCCAAAGAGATAAAGAGCATTGCTTGTCCCCACATTGACAGGGAAAGGAAAGTTTGGACCAGGAATCTGACCTTGATCTTCTGGGATAGCCAAAGGCCAACATCCAGAAGCAGCTTATTTCCAGAAGCATCCTGAGTGTCCACAAAGTTCATGCTTTGGGCGATGAGATCTTGGCCAGCACCCTCGGCCACCACAATGACCATATGACCACTATCCTTGAGCCGTTTCTCGACGAACTCAAGGAGGCCTCCTTTCCCTTCAAGGTAGAATGGAGACTCTGGGATTAAGCAACAATCCTGAGATAACAAGCAAAGCAAAGTGGTCAGTCTCCGACTCGACATTACTGTTATGTTGATTAGTGTAATGAACTTATAGGATGATAACAACATACCACATCACGACTAGCTAGAGTAGCATACATTGCGATGAACCCTGCATCAATATAATTTATAACTCATTATTATTTACTTAAAACCACTTTCCTTCAGAATATGCAGGAGCGGGTATTACTTTAAAACGTGACTGCAAGTTTGTAACAAGGAAAGAGACGTACCACTGTTGCGGCCCATTAGCTTCACGACACCAATGCCATTCTCTGCACTTTCAGCTTCAACATGAGCAGCGTTGATTGCTCTTTGAGCCTCCTCCACAGCAGTGTCAAATCCAAAAGATTTGTCAATCACCTGTGTGGACAATTCAACATCAAAATCACAACTAGTGTGGAAAACAATCACTCTTGTACATAAATGCAGGGGCAAAGGAAAGAGGGGAGTACCGCAATATCATTATCAATGGTCTTTGGGACACCGACCACTGCACATTTGAGGCCCCGTCTACGGACTTCCTGAAATTAAGTTTAAGCAGTTGTATGTGAGACATGGAATTGAGCATTTGATTGAGACCTTCCTGCAGTAGCAATGTTGTTACCTCATAAATTACGGAAGCGCCTTGCTGAGTACCATCACCTCCAATGATGTAGACCTGGTTAATGCCACGGTCCTGAAGACTATCCACAATTTTGGCAGTGTCATGCCCACCCCTTGAAGTTCCAAGAATGGTCCCCCCTCTCTTGTGGATGTCGTTCACTGATTTGGGTGTCAATGTAACGGTGTTTCGAGAATAGAAACCCTTGTATCCACCCTGCATATTGCACATCCAGAATTAGGTTCAGAAAACAAAAACAGAGTGAACATAACGGTTGACAAATAGCAGTATTATATTCAGGCCTAGCTAATGACAACACCATGTCATTAAGTGCCAGCAAACAATGCTTATTAGTGTCACCATCAATATTGTATTCTCAGGGAGTTTGTTCCGAAGTACACACTTCTAAACAGTTTCAGGCTTATCAACATTGCAGCGTCATGTTATTAGGTGACAGCTGAAAATGCTTATTGGTGTCACCGTCAATATTGTATTCCCAGGCAGTTTGTTCTAAATCACACCTTCCTAAGCAGTCAAAATCAGTTACTGCAATTAAATAGCCTCGTTAGCATCGTAACAAAGCACCATGCTAATCCTAAAATACTAACCGGAGCATTGTAATTTACACATGGAGAACAAACAAGAGCAGCAACTCCAGAAGTCCTCACCTCTATGCCAACAACACTGGTGACACCGTACATGTCGTACAACCCGCACACAAGCTCGCGGATGACCGTGTTGAGCCCGGGGCAAAGGCCGCCGCAGGTGACGATGGCCGCGTTCACGTCGTCGGGCTGGAAGTACACCCTCTGCCGCGGCCCGGCGCGCCGGAAGTGGGTGCCTCTCGCACTGTTCTTACGAACAACAATCTGCAATCGACCCACAAAAGTCAGCCTCACCAGATCACCTCGGCATTCTGTTAGACCAAAAGTATAACACAGAAAATTTCTCACCTTTTGCGTGACGGTGTCGTCCGTGTTGACGAAGTACTGCCTGGGATGGACAACACGTGGTGGGAGCAGGAAGAAAGGTCAGCTTCGGGAAACATGCGTGTTTGGATGGAACTGGACTGTGCAGGGCAAAGAAAGGAGGGGAACTCTTACTTGACGACCGAGTAGGCAGGGTTGTCCTGGAGGGGATTCGGGTACGTCTGCAGATCAGCAACGGTAACAAGAGGTGAGCAATCGATTCAGTTCAAGGATTCTGTAACTGTAATCTGCAAACAAATCGCTATGTTCCAAAATCGCTATGTTTTCGGGGATCGATCTATCGATTGATGTCCCTATGTTCCAAAATTGTTGGAGCAGCTGGACTGCATGGCGATCAGTTTATCCTCGAATCCAAGGAAAATCGTGAAAAATATAAAGATGCGGAGAATCCACAGAAGGGCGCCAAAAAAGGGGGCCGGGAAAGCATAGAGACTTGGCAGCTCCGAGCTGATCCCCGCGACGGGAAATCAACCAGACGAGAGCACCAGGCGATCGGAACGTGAGACAGCAAGAGGAGCACGGGGGCTGTGGCACGCACCGGGAGCTCGGGCATGTAGTCGGTGAGGTGGGGCACGTCCTCGAGCACGTAGCCGGCGTCGCCGCCCACGAGCTTCTTCTTCATCGCCCACTTGCACGGCGCCTTGGCGGCGGCGGCGGCGGCGGAGGCGAGGGGCTCCTTCCTCGGCTCGAGAAGCTTCATCTTCTGCTCCGCCACCGCCACCGCCGCGGGGGCCGGGGCGACGCCGACGGACTCCATGGCAGGGAGGGACCCCGTCGGTAAGCACGAGGTGGAAAGAGGAAAAAAAGATGGTTTTTGAGATCACGAGGGAGCTTAAGCTTAGCCGGTGATTCTGGGAGTGATCCTCCTGCTCTTGGTGTGTGGGGAGGACAGCCGCGGGGGGCGGGGGATTATATATTCGGATTAGCGTCGTTCGCGCCGCCGTTAGCCGCTGGGTTTGACGGCGCCGACGGGGTTTGACGGCCGCACGAGGGGAGAGGGAGGGGAGGGGGAGGTGGGAAACTTCGCGGGGTTCCCGGGAGGGGCATCGGGGTTTCGGCCTATTTACGGGCCTGCCATTTCGTGTTGGCCTTGCGCGAGAAGAAATGTCGCCCGGGTCCTCTTGTCAGTATGCGATGGGATATATCACGGGGGATTTGCTCCTTTTCTGGTAGTATTTGTTTGACTGAAAAACATCGCCACTTTGCTTGAAATTTTTTTAAAGGGAATATATTAATATCCACCGAATCTCTGCACCTACAAGATGTCGCAACGACATCCAGGATGCATACAACCAAAAAAAAGGAAAAAAACAAAGGTCCCGCCACAGCGACCGACTTCTCTCAGCAGCCATACACAAATCACCACCAAATACAACAACCGAAAAACATAAAAGTTCTCCAAAAACAACGCCGCCAAGAAAGAAATAGTGCACAAGCACCATTGTTGCCCGATCCAAGATCTTAGATTTTCACCCTGGAGAAGTCCGAGCTCTCAAAATAATTCCTTCAGCAAGGCAATTGTGAAGCACAACCAATGAAGGCCAGACCTTTGATTGTCACCCTGAAAGTCATGGCTCGGTATCCGAGGAGCACCACCAAAATTGAATTCCTCCAGTGTTGCCGCCCCCACTTGACATTGCTGCTCCTAAGAGTTACCAAACACCTGGTTGACTCCATCTCCTCGAAGGCTCTATTCGTCTAACTGATTCTCCATTCTCAACCACTATTACCTTCTCCAAGTTGTCTACACCATAGAAATCGAGAAGCTGACATGTCCCATGGTGCCAACAAACAATAGAGCTTCGCGCCACACCGTCATGGAACCTCGTAGGCTGATATGGCATGCACGACCGAATTCTATCTGATCCAGATATCTTGGGCAGGATCTCCAGCGGTAGTTCCAGAACACGTCGGTGACCAAATCGACGAGGACTGATCATGTAGACGATGCCATGATGCAAAAAGAGCACGCGGACAACCACCATTATTTTCACGGCAGCATGCCCCCATGCTGCCCCGATCAGCCCGCCATCGCCCGCCTATCGACCAAAGCCCCATGCCACATCAGCCGACGAGGCACACGACCAACTGCAACTTTGGCCCGAGCTCCACCAACCCACCCAAATCAGATCGAAAGGATCGGCATCCCAAGCCATCACTGCAAGCCAAGGCACACCACCGGGTGGAGCACCCCCACCACACCCGTCATCAAGTAGCGCCGCCGCCACCAGCCGCTCCGCTGCCAAGGAGGGAGAGGAGCCACGCCCATGGAAGGCCCCGCCACCGGCGGCGGCGAGGAAGAGGTGGTGGAGGCGAGGGCTAACAGGACTAGGGTTCTCCGAGCCGCCACTACGAGCAACGCGGGTGTGCTTGGCTGGCTGCAGCTCCAACTCCTCTGCTCCTCGTTAGTTAGTTACTCCACCACTTTGCTTGAATTGAGTGTAGTTTCTAGAGAAAGGTTCATATTTCATCCCCGGAATAACCAATCAGTTTAGTTACAACTCTGAATGTCTAAACAAGTCAAAATACACTCTCAAATTACCACAGATTCAAAACTCAACTTGGTCACCTGGTCTCGGTTTAGCGTTGGTAAAGCGGTTATGACCTCAAGGAATGCTGATTGGGCATGCCAACTCAGCCTGGGGTTTAGAGGACTAAAAAAGTGGATTGTTCTTTTGTGTTTCACACGTCCCGGCTAGGACCGCCTGCTCCTCCCGCGACAGCAGCCCCCAATGTGCCTGCATCCATCATTACACCTGATTCCGGCCGTTGCCAGGGACCGATGTCACTACATCTTTCACGCCCTCTTGCCTGTAGCCACTAACCAGCTCACGCAAGATCTATCTAGGAGATGCATAGCAACAAGATGGGGAGAGTGTGTCTACGTACCCTCGTAGATCGAAAGCGGAAGCGTTTGATAACACGGTTGATGTAGTCGAACTTCTTCTAGCTCCGACCGATCAAGCACCGAACGTAGGGCACCTCCGAGTTCTGCACACGTTTAGTGAGATAACGTCCCTCGCCTTCTTGATCCAGCAAGGTGTCGAGGAAGTAGATGAGTTCCTTCAGCACGACGGCATGGTGTGATGTCTACTACGCAACCCTCTTCTTGTAGACATTGTTGGGCCTCCAAGTGCAGAGGTTTGTAGGACAGTAGCAAATTTCCATCAAGTGGATGACCTAAGGTTTATCAATCTGTGGGAGGCGTAGGATGAAGATGGTCTCTCTCAAACAACCCTGCAACCAAATAACAAAGAGTCTCTTGTGTCCCCAACATACCCAATACAATGGTAAATTGTATAGGTGCACTAGTTCGACGAAGAGATGGTGATACAAGTGCAATATGGATGGTAGATATAGGTTTTTGTAATCTGAAATTATAAAAACAACAAGGTGACAAGTAATAAAAGTGAGCAAAAACGGTATTGCAATGCTTCGAAACAAGGCCTAGGGTTCATACTTTCACTAGTGCAAGTTCTCTCAACAGTAATAACATAATTGGATCATATAACTATCCCTCAACATGCAACAAAGATTCACTCCAAAGTCACTAATATTGGAGAACAAACAAAGAAATCATTGTAGGGTACGAAACCACCTCAAAGTTATTCTTTCTGATTAATCCATTGGGCTATTACTATAAGTGTCACAAACAACCCTAGAGTTCAAAGTAAAATAACACCTTAAGACACACATCAACCAAAACCCTAATGTCACCTAGATACTCCAATGTCACCTCAAGTATCAGTGGGTATGATTATACGATACGCATCACACAATCTCAGATTCATCTATTCAAACCAACACAAAAAACTTCAAAGAGTGCCCCAAAGTTTCTACCAGAGAGTCAAGACGAAAACGTGTGCCAACCCCTATGCATAAGTTCACATGGTCATTGAACCCGCGAGTTGATCACCAAAACATACATCAAGTGAATCAATAGAATACCCCATTGTCACCATGGGTATCCCACGCAAGACATACATCAAGTGTTCTCACATCCTTAAAGACTCAATCCGATAAGATAACTTCAAAGGGAAAACTCAATCCATTACAAGAAGGTAGAGGGGGAGAAACATCATAAGATCCAACTATAATAGAAAAGCTGGCAATACATCAAGATCGTGTCATATCAAGAACATGAGAGAGAGAGAGAGAGAGAGATCAAACACATAGCTACTGGTACATACCCTCAGCCCCGAGGGTGAACTGCTCCCTCCTCGTCATGGAGAGCACCGGGATGATGAAGATGGCCACAGGTGATGGATCCCCCCTCCGGCAGGGTGCCGGAATAGGGTCCCGATTGGTTTTTGGTGGCTACAAAGACTTGCGGCGGCGGAACTCCCGATCTAGGTTTCTTTTCAGGGGTTTCTGTATTTATAGGAATTTTTGGCGTTGGTTTCATGTAAGGGGGGTCTCCGAGTCAGCCATAAGGTAGGGGGCGCGCCCTCCACCCTCATGGATGACTCGGGACTCTTCTGGCCCAACTCTTTTTCTTCAGGGGCTTCTTCTGGTCCATAAAAAATCATCAGGAATTTTCAGCTCGTTTGGACCCCTTTTGATATTCCTTTTCCGTAAAACTCAAAAACAAGGAAAAAACAGAAACTGGCACTCGGCACTAGGTTAATAGATTAGTCCCAAAAATCATATAAAATAGCATATAAATGCATATAAAACATCCAAATGGATAATATAATAGCATGGAATAATAAAAAATTATAGATATGTTGAAGACGTATCAAGCATCCCCAAGCTTAATTCATGCTCGTCCTCGAGTAGGTAAATGATAAAAACAGAATTTTTGATGTGGAATGCTACCTAACGTATTTATCAATGTAATCCCTCTATTGTGGAAAGAATATTCAGATCCATATGATTCAAAACAAAAATT
This sequence comes from Triticum aestivum, assembly GCF_018294505.1. NCBI lineage: Eukaryota > Viridiplantae > Streptophyta > Magnoliopsida > Poales > Poaceae > Triticum > Triticum aestivum. The sequence continues at coordinate 114,758,924 of NC_057801.1, read as the reverse complement.
TAATATTGACATAAAAACAATAATACTTCAACCATACTAACAAGGCAATTATGTCTTCTCAAAATAACATGGCCAAAGAAAGCTTATCTCTACAAAATCATATAGTCTGGCTATGCTCCATCTTCATCACACAAAATATTCAAATCATGCACAACCCGAGTTTCAGCCAAGCAATTGTTTCATACTTTAGTATTCTCAAACTTTTTCAACTTTCATGCAATACATGAGCGTGAGCCATGGGCATAGCACTATAGGTGGAATAGAATGGTGGTTGTGGAGAATACAAAAATAAAGAGATAGTCTCACATCAACTAGGTGTATCAACGGGCTATGGAGATTCCCATCAATAGATATTAATGTGAGTGAGTAGGGATTGGCATGCAACGGATGCACTAGAGCTATAAATGTATGAAAGCTCAAAAAGAAACTAAGTGGGTGTGCATCCAACTCGCTTGCTCACGAAGACCTAGGGCATTTGAGGAAGCCCATCGTTGCAATATACAAGCCAAGTTCTATAATGAAAAATTCCCACTAGTATATGAAAGTGACAACATAGGAAACTCTCTATCATGAAGATCATGGTGCTACTTTGAAGCACAAGTGTGGTAAATGGATAGTAGCGTTGCCCCTTCTCTCTTTTTCTCTCATTTATTTTTGCTTATTTTGGGCCCTCTCTTTTTTTGGTCTCTTTTTTTATCTTATTTTTATTTTTCGTCCGGAGTCTCATCACGACTTTTGAACTCCGCCTATGTTGTCTCAACATAGCCGGTCCCAAGCCCGGGTAAAGGAGGAGGGTTGTGATAGGCGTGGCGAGCCAACGTAAAAACTCAGCCATTCTTATGTAGATGAAACCCAAAAGATTTTAGTTGGGGCGTAACCCTCTCAGCGACGCGCCACATCGGAACCCGGGTGTGGTGAAAAATGGGCAAGGGCCGGGCCGTCACCCCCCAAGTGGCGCGCCGTATCTTGATCCGGATACGGTGGCAAGTGAGAGAGGATCGGGTCATCGCATCCTTAGTGGCGCGCTACATCAGCGCCCGGATGTAGTGGAAAATGAGCAAGGGTCTTTGCATTCGACTCGACGAGTGCGAAGGGTAAGGAAGCTAGCCGAGCCTAGGAGGATTCGCTTAGGTAGCTGGAACGTAGGGTCTCTGACAGGGAAGCTTCGGGAGCTAGTTGATGCAGCGGTGAGGAGAGGTGTTGATATCCTTTGCGTCCAAGAAACCAAATGGAGAGGACAGAAGGCGAAGGAGGTGGAGGATACCGGCTTCAAGCTGTGGTACACGGGGACGGCTGCAAACAGAAATGGCGTAGGCATCTTGATCAACAAGAGCCTCAAGTATGGAGTGGTAGACGTCAGGAGATGTGGGGACCATATTATCCTGGTCAAGCTGGTAGTTGAGGACTTGGTTCTCAATGTTATTAGCGCGTATGCCCCGCAAGTAGGCCACAATAAGAACACCAAGAGGGAGTTCTGGGAAGGCTTGGAAGACATGGTTAGGAGTGTACCGATTGGTGAGAAGCTCTTCATAGGAGGAGACCTCAATGGCCACGTGGGTACATCTAACACAGGTTTTGAAGGGGCGCATGGGGGCTTTAGCTATGGCATCAGGAATCAAGAAGGAGAAGATGTCTTAAGCTTTGCTTAAGCACGTCAGTCAAGTCATCGACCGTGGCTATTAAGTGGGTGGTGGGTAGGTAACGAATTTCTTCGTCGCCAGCTTCCCACTCGAGCCGAACATAGTTCGGCCAAGAATCTCCTGTCAGAGAGAGAGACCTTAATGAATCTAGCACATCTCCGAAGGGTGAGTGCTGAAAGATACCCGCGGCGGTGAACTCCATAACCGGAGCCCAATTAGATTTGATGGGCACGGATGCGCGCGGTCCAGAACACACAGCCGGAGACAAGTCCGGGGGTCCGGAGACACAGATCTCCTTAGTAGCGGAGTTTGTGTTCAGCTACAATGTAGATGAGTATGTGGCCTCCGGGGCGGGGTCCATCCACCCGTCCTCGAGAGGCACGACCTGCTCTGGATCGAAGTCCGGAGCCGTAGCAGGTGCGATGTTCCGAACACTACCCGACGGCAGATCTAGGTCGTGCACATTGTGATCGTTCGGTGCTCCTAACATGGGCCCGAATCCGTCGAAGATCAAGTCTCCGCGGATGTCGGCAGTGTAGTTTAGGTTTCCAAACTTGACCTGATGGCCAGGGGCGTAGCCGTCGATCTGCTCCAGATGGCCAAGCGAGTTGGCCCGCGGTGAGAAGCCACTGAACACAAAGATCTATCCGGGGAGGAAAGCCTCACCCAGGACGGTGTTGTTGAAGGTTGGAGGAGCCATCAAGCCTTACAGCGACGACACAGAGGAACTCTCAATGAAAGCACCAATGTCAGTGTCAAAACCGGCGGATCTCGGGTAGGGGGTCCCGAACTGTGCGTCTAAGGCTAATGGTAACAGGAGGCTGGGGACACGATGTTTACCCAGGTTCGGGCCCTCTCGATGGGGGTAATACCCTACTTCCTGCTTGATTGATCTTGATGATATGAGTATTACAAGAGTTGATCTACCACGAGATCAGAGAGGCTAAACCTAGAAGCTAGACTATGGTATGATTGTTGTTGTGTCCTACGGACTAAACCCTCCGGTTTATATAGACACCGGAGGGGCTAGGGTTACACGGAGTCGGTTTACAGAGAAGGAGATCTACGTCCGAATCGCCAAGCTTGCCTTCCACGCCAAGGAGAGTCCCATCCGGACACGGGACGAAGTCTTCAATCTTGTATCTTCATAGTCCAACCAGTCCGGCCAAAGCATATAGTCCGGCTGTCCGGATACCCCCTTATCCAGGACTCCCTCACATGGTACCGGCGAAAGTTGCATGGCACAAGAGAGGCTAGCAATGGTGGAAGGTTGAGAGTGTGTATAATCCATGGACTCAACATTAGTCATAAAGAACTCACATAGTTATTGCAAAAATCTACAAGTCATCAAAACAAAGTACTACACGCATGATCCTAGGGGAAGGGTTGGTAGGAGTTAACCATCGCGCGATCCCGACCTCCACACAAAGGAAGACAATCAAAAAATAAATCATGCTCCAACTTCATCACATGACGGTTCACCATAAGTGCATGCTACGGGAATCACAAACTTTAACACAAGTATCTCTCAAATTCACAACTACTCCACTAGCATGACTCTAATATCACCATCTTCATATCTCAAAACAATCATAAAGAATCCAACTTCTCATAGTATTCAATGCACTTCATATGAAAGTTTTTATTATATCCCTCTTGGATGCCCATCATATTAGGACTAGTTTTATAACCCAAGCAAATTACCATGCTGTTGTAAAAGACTCTCAAAATAATATAAGTGAAGCATGAGAGTTCATATATTTCTTCAAAATAAAACCACCGTCGTGCTCTAAAAGATATAAGTGAAGCACTAGAGCAAATGACAAATTACTCCAAAAGATATAAGTGAAGATCAATGAGTAGTTGAATAATTATGTAACTATGTGAAGACTCTCTAATATTTAAGAATTTCAGATCTTGGGATATTATTCAAACAGCAAGCAAAACAAAATAAAATAAAATGACGCTCCAAGCAAAACACATATCATGTGGTGAATAAAAATATAGCTCCAAGTAAAATTACCGATGAACGAAGAAGAAAGAGGGGATGCCATCCGGGGCATCCCCAAGCTTTGGCTCTTGGTTGTCCGTTAATATTACCTTGGGGTGCCTTGGGAATCCCCAATCCTAGGCTCTTTACACTGCTTATTCCGTAGTCCATCGAAACTTCACCCAAAACATGAAAACTTCACAACACGAAACTCAGCAGAAAATCTCATAAGCTCCGTTAGTATAAGAAAATAAATCACCACTTTTGGTACTGTTGCAAACTCATTCTAAATTCATATTGGTGTTATATCTACTATATTACAACTTCTCTATGGTCCATACCCTCCAATGCTACTCATAGATTCATCAAAATAAGCAAACAACACATAGAAAAACAGAATCTATCAAAAACAGAACAGTCTGTAGTAATCTGTAACTCTCGGATACTTCTGTAACTCCAAAAATTCTGAAAAAAATATTTACACATGAGAAATTTGTGCACCAATCCATAGCAAAAAGAATCATGTCAAAATCACATTTCAATAAGATTATGGAAATTATTTATTGAGCGCAAAAGTTTCTGATTTTCAGCAGGATCAACACAACTATCACCACAAGCTATCCTAAAGGCTTTACTTGGGACTTTGTTGAAACAAAAGCTATAAAACATGATTAATACAGTAGCTTAATCATGCTAAAACACAAAAACAGTGGGGGTAAATATTGGGTTGCCTCCCAACAAGCGCTTTTCTTTAATGCCTTTTAGCTAGGCATGATGATGACAATGATGCTCACATAAAAGATAAGAACTGAAACATAACGGGAGCATCATGAAGAGAACATTTAAGTCTAACCAACTTCCTATGCATATTTATTTTGTGAGCCAACAACTTATGGGAACAATAATCAACTAGCATAGGAAAGTAAAACAAGCATAGCTTCAAGATTTTCAACACATAGAGAGGAAACTTGATATTATTGCAATTCCTACAAGCATATGTTCCTCCTTCATAGTAATTTTCAGTAGAATCATGAATGAATTCAACAATATAACCATCACATAAATCATTTTTTTCATGATCTACAAGCATAGAAATTTTACTACTCTCCACATAAGCAAATTTATTCTCATTCAAAGTAGTGGGAGCAAACTCAACAAAATAACTATCATGTGAGGCATAATACAATTGAAAATTAAAATCATGACGACAAGTTTCATGGTTATCATTATCCTTTATAGCATACATGTTATCACAATAATCATCATAGATAGCAACTTTGTTCTCATAATCAATTGGAACCTCTTCCGAAATAGTGGATTCATCACTAAATAAAGTCATGACCTCTCCAAATCCACTTTCATAATTATCACTATAAGATTCAACACCCTCCAAAATAGTGGGATCATTACTTCCTAAAGTTGACACTCTTCCAAACCCACTTTCATCAATATAATCATCATAATTAGGAGGCATGCTTTCATCATAATAAATATTTTCATCAAAACTTGGGGACTAAAAATATCATACTCATCAAACATAGCATCCTCAAGCTTGTTGCTTTGCGTATATTAGCATCATGGATATTCAAGGAATTCATACTCACAACATTGCAATCATGCTCATAATTCAACAATTTAGTGCCAAACATTTTAATGCATTCTTCTTCTAGCACCTGGGCACAATTTTCCTTTCCATCATTTTCATGAAAGATATTAAAAAGATGAAGCATATGTGGCAACCTCAATCCCATTTTTTTGTAGTTTTATTTTATAGACTAAACTAGTGATAAAACAAGAAACTAAAAGATCCAATTGAAAGATCTAAAGATATACCTTCAAGCACTAACCTCCCCGACAACAGCGCCAGAAAAGAGCTTGATGTCTACTACGCAACCTTCTTCTTGTAGACGTTGTTGGGTCTCCAAGTGCAGAGGTTTGTAGGATAATAGTAACTTTCCCTCAAGTGGATGACCTAAGGTATATCAATCTGTGGGAGGCGTAGGATGAAGACGGTCTCTCTCAAACAACCCTGCAACCAAATAATAAAGAGTCTCTTCTGTCCCCAACACACCCAATACAATGGTAAATTGTATAGGTGCACTAGTTTGGTGAAGAGATGGTGATACAAGTGCAATATGGATGGTAGATATAGGTTTTTGTAATCTGAAATTATAAAAACAGCAAGGTGACAAGTAATAAAAGTGAGCGAAAATGGTATTGCAATGCTTCGAAACAAGTCATAGGGTTCATACTTTCACAAGTGCAAGTTCTCTCAACAATAATAACATAATTGGATCATATAACTATCCCTCAACACGCAACAAAGAGTCACTCCAAAGTCACTAATAGCGAAGAACAAATGAAGAGATTATTGTAGGGTACAAACCACCTCAAAGTTATTCTTTCCGATCAATCCATGGGCTATTCCTATAAGTGTCACAAATAGCTCTAGAGTTCGTAGTAAAATAACACCTTAAGACACACATCAACAAAAACCCTAATGTCACCTAGATACTCCAATGTCACCTCAAGTATCCGTGGGTACGATTATACGATATGCATCACACAATCTCAGATTCATCTATTCAAACCAACACAAAGAACTTCAAAGAGTGCCCCAAAGTTTCTACCAGAGAGTCAAGACGAAAACGTGTGCCAACCCCTATGCATAAGTGCACAAGGTCACTGAACCCACAAGTTGATCACCAAAACATACATCAAGTGAATCAATAGAATACCCCATTGTCACCATGGGTATCCCACGCAAGACATACATCAAGTGTTCTCAAATCCTTAAAGACTCAATCCGATAAGATAACTTCAAACGGAAAACTCAGTCCATTACAAGAAGGTAGAGGGGGAGAGACATCATAAGATCCAACTATAATAGCAAAGGTCGCGGTACATCAAGATCGTGCCATATCAAGAACACGAGAGAGAGAGAGAGAGATCAAACACATAGCTACTGGTACATACCCTCAGCCCCGAGGGTGAACTACTCCCTCCTTGTCATGGAGAGCACCGGGATGATGAAGATGGACACTGGTGATGGATCCCCCCTCCGGTAGGATGGCGAAACAGGGTCACGATTGGTTTTTGGTGGCTGCCAGTTTTACTAATATCAGCAATAATATCATATATGAATTTGTACAACTAAGCTTGTTTAGCTCGATGGTTGGAGCAGTGCTATTACGACACGAACCACGTAGGCTGATTGTGGTCATCATAAAATGGGGAAAACATAAGCATGATCAGTACAGTGTTGACTGTGGCAGTGGGATGGCAGATCTAAAGCTGCAAACCGCGCAAAGGGTAGTTAGCAACCAATTTTTGCTTTGAAATAACAACTAAGATTTGGTATGGACAAGAAAGTACGGTCAACAAGTGACAAAGAAATGCAATTATGATGTCTCTCTATATGTTGTGACATGCATTTGGAAACTCAAGTGGGACCTTTAGCTAACCAATTAAATGTGTCCGTTAACTAATATCAGTATCATATCACAATCATATTTGAACAACTAAGCTTTCGAATTCTGAGTGTTGTGTTGTTTAGCTTGAAGGGTGGACTCTTCTGGCCCAACTCTTTTGCTTCGGGGGCTTCTTCTGGTCCATAAAAATCATCAGGAATTTTCAGCTCGTTTGGACCCCTTTTATATTCCTTTTCTTTAAAACTCAAAAACAAGGAAAAAACAGAAACTGGCACTGGGCTCTAGGTTAATAGGTTAGTCCCAAAAATCATATAAAATATCATATAGATGCATATAAAACATCCAAGATGGATAATATAATAGCATGGAACAATCAAAAATTATAGATACGTTGGAGACGTATCATGGTGACGGTGATGGTGAAGTGATTCTCGCAGGGCTTCGCCTAAGCACTACAAAACTATGACTGCGGGTGTAAACTGTGGAGGGGGGCGCCGCACACAGCTAACGATTGTTGTTATGTGTTCTAGGTGCCCCCTCCCCACATATATATAGGTGGGAGGGGAGGAGAGGCAGCCATGGGCGCCCCAAGTAGAATCTGAATCCTACTTGGGCTCCTGCCCTGGTTCGCCCCCCTTCCATGTATAGGCGCTAGGGGAAGGAAGGGGGAGGTGCCCCCCCTTTCCTTTCTCCCTTGAGGAGGGGAAGGAAGAAGGGACTTGCCCTCCCCCCTTTTCCTTCCCTAGGGCTGGCCGGCTTGGTGGAGGGGTGCACAAGCCCCTTATGGGCTGGTCTGTCCCCCCTTGGCCCATTAAGCCCATATCTTTGTCGAGGTTGCCTGAAACTCGTTTTCGGTGACCCGATAAGTACCCGGTACCATCCGGAACACTTCCGGTGTCCGAATACCATCGCCCTATATGTAGATCTTTACCGCTCGGCCATTTTGAGACTCCTCGTCATGTTTGTGATCTCATCCGGGACCCCGAACAACATTCGTTCACCAAATCACATAACTCATATAATACTAAATCGTCATCGAACGTTAAGCTTGCGGACCCTACGAGTTCAAGAACTATGTAGACATGACCGAGACACCTCCCCGGTCAATAACCAATAGCGGAACCTGGATGCTCATATTGGCTCCTACATATTCTACGAAGATCTTTATCAGTCGAACCGTTATGACAACATACATTATTCCCTTTGTCATCGGTATGTTACTTGCCTGAGATTCGATCGTCGGTCTCCAGATACCTACTTCAATCTAGTTACTGGCAAGTCTCTTTACTCGTTTCGTAATACATCATCCTACAACTAACTCATTATTCACTTTGCTTGCAAGGCCTCTTATGATGTGCATTACCAAGAGGGCCCAGAGATACCTCTCTGATACTTGGAGTGACAAATCCTAATCTCAATCTATGTCAACCCAACAAACACCTTGGAGATACCCGTAGAGCATCTTTATAATCACCCAGTTACGTTGTGACGTTTGATAGCACACAAGGTATTCCTCCGGTGTCAGGAAGTTGCATAATCTCATAGTCGAAGGAATATGTATTTGACATTAAGAAAGCAATAGCAATAAAACTGAATGATCAATATGCTAAGCTAACGGATGGGTCTTGTCCATCACATCATTCTCCTAATGATGTGATCCTGTTCATCAAATGACAAAACATGTCTATGGTTAGGAAACTTAACCATCTTTGAGTAACGAGCTAGTCTAGTAGAGGTTTACTAGGGACACGGTGTTTTGTCTATGTATCCACACATGTATCAAGTTTCGGGTTAATACAATTCTAGCATGAATAATAAACATTTATCATGATATAAGAAAATATAAAATAACAACTTTATTATTGCCTCTAGGGCATATTTTCTTCAGTCTCCCGCTTGCACTAGAGTTAGTAATCTAGTTCAGATCGACATGTGATTTAACACCAACAATTCACATCTTTATGTGATTAACACCCATAGTTCACATCGCCATGTGACCAACACCCAAAGGGTTTACTAGAGTCAATAATCTAGTTCACATCGATATGTGATTAACACCTAAAGAGGTGTGATCATGTTTTGCTTGTGAGAGAAGTTTAGTCAACGGGTCTGCCACATTCAGATCTGTATGTATTTTGCAAATTTCTATGTCTACAATGCTCTACATGGAGCTACTCTAGCTAATTGCTCCTACTTTCAATAGGTATCCATATTGAGACTCAGAGTCATCTAGATCGGTGTAAAAGCTTGCATCGACGTAACTCTTTATGGCGAACTCTTTATCACCTCCATAACCGAGAAATATTTTTCCTTAGTCCTCTTAGATAGCTAAGGATAATTTTGACAGCTGTCCAGTGATCTACTTCTGGATCACTATTGTACCCCCTTGCCAAACTCATGGCAAGGTACACAATATGTCTGGTACACAACATGGCATATTTTATAGAACCTATTGCTGAGGCATAGGAAATGACTTTCATTCTCTCTCTATCTTCTGTCGTGGTCGGGCTTTGAGTCTTACTCAACTTCACACCTTGCAACACAGGAAAGAACCCTTTCTTTGACTGATCCATTTTGAACTTCTTCAAAATCCTATCAACATATATGCTTTGTGAAAGTCCTATTAAGCGTCTTGATCTATCTCTATAGATCTTGATGCCTAATATATAAGCAACTTCACCGAGGTCTTTCATTGAAAAACTCTTATTCAAGTATCCTTTTATGCTATCTAGAAATTCTATACCGTTTCCAATCAATAATATGTCATCCACATATAATATTAGAAATGCTACAGAGCTCCCACTCACTTTCTTGTAAATACAGGCTTCTCTGGAAGTCTGTATAAAACCATATGCTTTGATCACCTCATCCAAGTGTATATTCCAACTCCAAGATGCTTGCACCAGTCCGTAGATGGATCGCTGGAGCTTGCACACATTGTTAGCACCTTTAGGATCGACAAACCCTTCCGGTTGCATCATATGCAACTCTTCTTTAAGAAATCCATTAAGGAATATAGTTTTGACGTCCATTTGCCAGATTTCATTATTATAAAATGCGACAGTTGCTAACATGATTCGGACATACTTAAGCATCACTACGGGTGAGAAAGTCTCAACATAGTTAACTCCTTGAACTTGTCGAAAACCTTTTGCGACAAGTCGAGCTTTGTAGACAGTAACATTACCATCATCGTGAGTCTTCTTCTTGAAGATCCATTTATTCTCTATGGCTCACTGATCATCGGGCAAGTCCACCAAAGTCCACACTTTGTTCTCATACATGGATCATATTTCAGATTTCATGTCCTCAAGACATTTGTCAGAATCTGGGCTCATCATAGCTTCTTCATAGTTCGTAGGTTCATCATGGTCTAGTAACATGACTTCTAGAATAGGATTACCATACCACTTTGGTGCGGATCGTGCTCTGGTTGACCTACGAGATTCGGTAGTAACTTGATCTGAAGTTCCATGATTGTCATCATTAGCACCTCTCTAGTTGGTGTAGGCATCACAGGAACGGATTTCTCTGATGAGCTACTTTCCAAATTGAGAGAAGGTACAATTACCTGATCAAGTTCTACTTTCCTCCCACTCACTTCTTTCGAGAGAAACTCCTTCTCTAGAAAGTTTCTATTCTTGGCAACAAAGATCTTGCCTTCGGATCTGTGGTAGAAGGTGTACCCAATTGTTTCCTTAGGGTATCCCATGAAGACACACTTCTCCGATTTGGGTTCGAGCTTATCAGGCTGAAGCCATTTGACATAAGTGTTGCAACCCCAAACTTTAAGAAACAACAGGTTAGGTTTCTTGCCAAACCACAGTTCATACGGTGTCATCTCAACGGATTTATACGGTGCCCTATTTAACGTGCATGCAGTTGTCTCTAATGCATAACCCCAAAACGATAATGGTAAATCGGTAAGAGACATCATAGATCGCACCATATCTAATAAAGTATGGATACGACATTCGGACACACCATTACGCTGTGGTGTTCCAAGTGGTGTGAGTTGTGAAACTATTCCACATTGTTTTAAATGAATGCCAAACTTGTAACTCAAATATTTGCCTCCGCGATCAGATCGTAGAAACTTTATTTTCTTGCTATGATGATTCTCCACTTCACTCTGAAATTCTTTGAACTTTTTGAATGTTTCAGACTTGTGTTTCATTAAGTAGATATACCCATATCTGCTCAAATCGTGTGTGAAGGTCAGAAAATAATGATACCCGCCATGAGCGTCAACACTCATCGGATCGCATACATCGGTATGTATTATTTCCAATAAGTCATTGGCTCGCTCCATTGTTCCGGAGAACGGAGTTTTAGTCATCTTTCCCATGAGGCATGGTTCGCAAGTATCAAATGATTCATAATCAAGTGATTCCAAAAGTCCATATGCATGGAGTTTCTTCATGCACTTTACACCAATATGACCAAAATGGAAATGCCACAAATATGTTGCACTATCATTATCAACTTTGCATCTTTTGGCATCAATGTTATGAATATGTCTATCACTACGATCGAGATTCAGTAAACCATTTACATTGGGTGTATGACCATAGAAGGATTTATTAATGTAAACAGAACAACAATTATTCTCTAAGTTAAATGAATAACTATATCGCAATAAACATGATCCAATCATATTCATGCTCAACACAAACACCAAATAACATTTATTTGGGTCCAACACTAATCCCGAAGGTAGAGGGAGTGTGCGATGGTGATCTTATCAACCTTGGAATCACTTCCAACACACATCGTCACCTCGCCCTTAACTAGTCTTTGTTCATTTTGCAACTCCTGTTTTGAGTTACTAATCTTAGCAACTGAACTGGTATCAAATACCCAGGGGGTTACTATGAACAGTAGTAAACTACACATCAATAACATGTACATCAAATATATGTTTGTTCACTTTTCCATCCTTCTTATCCACCAAATATTTAGGGTAGTTCCGCTTCCAGTGACCATTCCCTTTGTAGTAGAAGCACTCAGTTTCAGGCTTAGGTCTAGCCTTGGGCTTCTTCACGGGAGTGAAACCTTGCTTGCCATTCTTCTTGAAGTTCCCTCCCTTTCCCTTGCCCTTTTTCTTGAAACTAGTGGTCTTGTTAACCATCAACACTTGATGCTCTTTCTTGATTTCTACCATCGCCGATTTCAGCATCACGAAGAGCTCGGAAATCATTTTCTTCATCCCTTGCATATTATAGTTTATCACGAAGTTCTAGTAGCTTGGTGATAGTGACTAGAGAACTTTGTCAATCACTATCTTATCTGGAAGATTAACTCCCACTTGATTCAAGCGATTGTAGTACCAAGACATTCTGATCACATGCTCACTAGTTGAGCTATTCTCCTCCATCTTGTAGGCAAAGTACTTGTAAGAGGTCTCATAGCTCTCGACGCGGGCATGAGTCTAAAATACCAATTTCATCTCTTGGAACATCGCATATGCTCCATGGCATTCAAACATCCTTCAAGCCCCGATTCTAAGCCGTAAAGCATGGAGCACTAAACTATAAAGTAGTCATCATATCGAGCTTGCCAAACGTTCATAACGTTTGCATCTTCTCCTGTAATAGGTCTGTCACCTAGCGGTGCATCAAGGACATAATACTTCATTGCAGCAATGAGGATAATCCTCAGATCATGGACCCAGTCCGCATCATAGCCACTAACATCTTTCAACTTAGGTTTCTCTAGGAACATATCAAAAACATAGGGGATCTAAAACGCGAGCTATTGATCTACAACATAATTTGCAATACTATCAGGACTAAGTTCATGATAAATGAAGTTCAATTAATCAAATTACTTAAGAACTCCCACTTATATAGACATCCCTCAAGTCATCTTAATGATACATGATCCAAATCAACTAAACCATGTCCGATCATCACGTGAGACGGAGTAGTCATCAATGGTGAACATCTCTATGTTGATCATATCTACTATATGATTCATGTTCGACCTTTCGGTCTCAAGTGTTCCGAGGCCATGTCTATACATGCCAGGCTCGTCAAGTTTAACCCGACTATTCCACATGTGCAAAACTATCTTGCACCCGTTGTATGTGAACGTAGAGTCTATCATACCCGATCATCACGTGGTGTATCAACACGACGATCTGTCGCAACGGTACATACTCAGGGAGAGAACTTATACCTTGAAATTTTAGTTAGAGGATCATCTTATAATGCTACCGCTGTACTAACCAAAATAAGATGCATAAAAGATAAAAACACATACAATCAAAATATGTGGCATGATATGGCCATCATAAACTTGTCCTTTTGATCTCCATCTCCAAAGCATCGTCATGATCTCCATCGTCACCAGCTCGACACCTTGATCTCCATCATAGCGTCATGGTCGTCTCGCCAACTATTGCTTCTACAACTATCGCTAACGCATAGTGATAAAGTAAAGCAATTACATGGCATTTGCATTTCATACAATAAAGAGACAACCATAAGGGTCATGCCAGTTGCCGATAACTTTTACAAAACATGATCATCTCGTACAACAACGTATATCACATCATGTCTTGACCATATCACACCACAACATGCCCTGCAAAAACAAGTTAGACGTCCTCTACTTTGTTGTTGCAAGTTTTACATGGCTGCTACGGGCTTCTAGCAAGAATCGTTCTTACCTACGCATAAAACCACAACAGTGTTTCGTCAAGTTTGATGTTTTAACCTTCTTCAAGGACCAGCCGTAGTCAAATTCGATTCAACTAAAGTAGGAGAAACTGACACCCGTTAGCCACCTTTATGCAAAACTAGTTGCATGTCTGTCGGTGGAACCGGTCTCATGTGCGTGGACATGTAAGGTTGGTCTGGGCCGCTTCATCCCATAATACTGCCGAATCAAAATAAGATGTTGGTGGTAAGCAGTATGACTATCACGGCCCACAACTCTTTGTGTTCTACTCGTGCATATAATCTACACATAGACCTTTCTCATGATGCCACTGTTGGGAAACGTAGCATGCAATTTCAAAAATCTCCTACGCTCACGCAAGATCTATCTAGGAGATGCATAGCAACAAGAGGGGGAGAGTGTGTCTGCGTGCCCTCGTAGACCAAAAGCGGAAGCGTTTGACAACGTGGTTGATGTAGTCGAACTTCTTCTAGCTCCGACCGATCAAGCACTGAACGTACAACACCTCCGAGTTTTGCACATGTTCAGTGCGATGACGTCCCTCGCCTTCTTGATCCAGCAAGGTGTCGAGGAAGTAGATGAGTTCCGTTAGCACAACGACGTGGTGACGGCGATGGTGAAGTGATTCTCGTAGGGCTTGATACATCTCCAACGTATCTACTTTTCCTAACGCTTCCCCTCTTGTTTTGGACTCTAATTTGCATGATTTGAATGAAACTAACCCCGGACTGACGCTGCTTTCAGCAGAACTACCATGGTGTTGTTTTTTGTGCAGAAATAGAAGTTCTCGGAATGGAACGAAACTTTGCGAGGATTTTTTATACAATAAATGTGAATTTCTGGAGCCAAGAGCCACCTGAGGGGGGGGGGCAACTGGGTGGGCACAACCCACCAGGGCGTGCCTGCCCCCCCCCCCAGGTGCGCCTAGGTGGGTTGTCCCCACCTAGTGGGCCCCCAGACCCTGAAACCTACGCTATAAAATCACATATTTCTAGAAAAAATCAGGGAGAAAGAATTATCACGATCCACGAGACGGAGCCACTATCACCTCCTATTCGCATCAGGAGGCTAGATCTAGAGTCCGTTCGGGGCTCCGGAGAGGGGGATCTTCGTTCTTCATCATCACCAACCCTTCACCATCGCCAGTTCCATGAGGCTCCCCACCGGGAGTGAGTAATACCTTCATAGGCTAGCTGGTCGGTGAGGAGTTGGATGATATTCATCATGTAATCGAGTTAGTTTTGTTAGGTCTTGATCCCTAGTATCCACTATGTTCTGAGATTGATGTTGCTATGACTTTGCTATGCTTAATGCTTGTCACTTTGGACCCGGGTGCCATGATTTCAGATCTGAACCGTTTATGTTATCACCATTATATCCATGTTCTAGATCTGATCTTGCAAGTTATAGTCACCTACTACGTGTTATCATCCGGCAACCCCGGAATGACAATAGTTAGGACCACTCCCGATGATGACCGTAGTTTGAGGAGTTCATGTATTCACCGTGTGCTAATGCTTTGTTCTGGTTCTCTATTAAAAGGAGGCCTTAATATCCCTTAGTTTCCAATTGGACCTCGCTTCCACGGGAGGGTAGGACAAAAGATGTCATGCAAGTTCTTTCCGTAAGCACGTATGACTATTTACGGAATACATGCCTACATTATATTTATGAACTGGAGCTAGTGCCGTATCGCCCTAGGTTATGATTGTCACATGATGAATATCATCCAACAAATTACCGATCGAATGCCTACGAATTTATCTTATATTGTTCTTGCTAAGTCACCACTACTATCGTTACTGCTGCACTTGTTACAAAACTACTGCTATCACTGTTACCGTTGCTATTGCTGCTGTCACTACTATCAAAACTATCATACTACTTTGCTACTGATCACTTTGTTGCAGATAATTAATCTCTAGGTTGGTTGAATTGACAACTCAGCTGCTAATACTTGCAAATATTCTTTGACTCCCCTTGTGTCGAATCTATAAATTTGGGTTGAATGCTCTACCCTCGAAAACTGTTGCGATACCCTATACTTGTGGGTTATCAAGACCTTTTTCTGGCGCCGTTGCCGGGGAGCATTGCTATATTTTTGGAGTCACTTGGGATTATTATCAATTTATCACCATGAAGAATCTGAAGGATGCTAAGACTATGATTTTTTTTCCTCTACGACGAGGGGAGGTAAGGAACTGCCATCTAGCTCTGCTATGAGTAAACTTGCCACACCACCACATGCTATTAATCCTGACATGTCACAAGTTCTTGATGATGCTACTTCTGCTATGAATGATACTTATGATGATGCTAGTACCTTGCTTGATGATAATGTGCCACTAGGTGAATTTCTTGACGAACAACATTCGGTCACCAAATCACATAACTCATATAATACTAAATCGCATCGAATGTTAAGCGTGCGGACCCTACGGGTTCGAGAACTATGTAGACATGACCGAGAAACCTCTCCAGTCAATAACCAATAGCGGAACCTGGATGCTCATATTGGCTCCTACATATTCTACGAAGATCTTTATCGGTCGAACCATTATGACAACATATGTTATTCCCTTTGTCATCCATATGTTACTTGCCCGAGATTCGATTGTCGGTATCCACATACCTAGTTCAATCTCATTACTGGCAAGTCTCTTTACTCGTTCCATAATACATCATCCTGCAACTAACTCATTAGTCACTTTGCTTGCAAGGCTTCTTATGATGTGCATTACCGAGAGGGCCCAAAGATACCTCTCCGATACTCGGAGTGAAAAATCCTAATCTCGATCTATGCCAACCCAACAAACACCTTCGGAGATACCTGTAGAGCATATTTATAATCACCCAGTTATGTTGTGACGTTTGATAGCACACAAGGTATTCCTCCGGTATCCGGAAGTTGCATAATCTCATAGTCGAAGGAATATGTATTTGACATTAAGAAAGCAATAGCAATAAAACTGAAAGATCAATATGACAAGCTAACGGATGGGGCTTTTCCATCACATCATTCTCCTAATGATGTGATCTCGTTCATTAAATGGAAACTCATTTCTATGGTAGGAAACTTAACAATCTTTGATTAACGAGCTAGTCTAGTAGAGGCTTACTAGGGACACAGTGTTTTGTCTATGTATCCACACATGTATCAAGTTTCCAGTTAATACAATTCTAGCATGAATAATAAACATTTATCATGATATAAGGAAATATAAAATAACAACTTTATTATTGCCTCTAGGGCATATTTCCTTCACCACCCTACCAGTCACCGCCCCGGTGACCTCAACAACCTCCATCATCGGAGACTGACGTACAGCGGCGCTGCATTTCACCATTGTAGCGCTCGGTAATTGCTTCTACCCTATTTACCTTTCCTTATTCGGTCGCATCAGCTTCCCCCAATCCTCCTCTGAAACCCTAATCTTTCTGGTATACGTCGTGGCTCCGGCGACTGGTAGTGGTGGTGATCTCGTAGCCACATTAGAGATGTGTTGCTGAAAAAGAGCAAGTGATTTCCATCGATTGCTAATGGGTTTACCCAATTTTGTGGTAAGTTCTTCGAAATTTGATTATTCATATTTTACTTTTGGTTGGAGTGGTGATAAATTTGTTGTCCCCATTTTAGATTGAATGGATCATCTAGATTTCTTGGTTGTGTGGTTCATTTCAATGGTGTATTGTGCGTGATGGTCGGGATTTGGAATATGTTAAAGATAGGGATTTTCCTATTTTGAGCTTAACCATCCTGATTGCAAATCGAAAAGTGTATTATTGTGTTGCTGAGAGAGGAGCAACATGATGTTGCACTCGTTATGCCATGGAAAACAATTGTTTCATGGATTGATGGCATTGGTTGTAGAACTATGAAGTTTATGTTGTTGCATGTAACATATGGATGTGTAGCAGACATCTATGTTGAGGACATTATTGGTGATGGGACAAAACAAAAAAGTTGTTAGGATGATGAGGTATCTACAGGCGGCAAAGAGAATTCAAAGCAAAGTTATTGGGATGGTGAAGTACATGCAGGTGGTTAAGAGAATTCAAAGTGATGGAGTTGAGGGCAATAGTACTTATAGTTCATTCGATAGCGAGTCTATGTTATTATATTCCTCAACATCCGATGATGAGGTGGAGAAGATTAGGCAGATGTACAAGGATTTGAATAGAAAGATCAACAACAAGGGCAACATTACAACACATATGGAGAAAGGCAACTAAATCCTAGTGCAAAATAAAGATAGTAGTTGACTCAAGTGATGAAGATGATGAATCATATGGTGAGGATAGTGATGGAAAACTTGTGGTTCATGAGTCAGGGTTTCCTAAAATTTCCAGTCAGGCTGAGGTGAAGATTTTCATTCTGGGAATGATGTTTGTTGGAGATAAAGAGTTCAAAGATGCAATAGTGGAATATGGTGTGAAGAAGAGGAAGGAAATAAAGTTCATTGAGGATATACGATGACGGTGACAGGGTTAGAGCAACGTACACTTGCCCAAGCTACAAATGAGTTTGTTTGGCGAGGAAAACAAGCAAGTTTGAAAGCTGAAAGATGACTTCTTTCATTGATGAGCACACATGCCCAAAGAGAAGAGACAATAAGTTGGTGGCATGCACGAGAATAACCAACAAATATAAGAATTTGATCAAGTCAAAAATTGATTGGCAATCCAAAACTTGAGGGCCACAATTCAGAGATGTTTGCTAATGTACACATATTAAAGATCATGAGGATAAATCCAGTTGTCTCAAGAAGGATGCAAGAGTCAAAACTAGGTGAATTTGGACAAGTATTATGTTACCAGCTTGAGCTTCTTAGAAGCAATCCTAGATCTACTTGCATAGTGAAGCTCGACCTAGGCATTGCAGTTCCAACTTTTGGCAGCTGTTTGGTCAATTGACCCAAAACAAAGTCTCAAGATTTTTCTAAAATTTTCAAACAACAGCAAGAATATTACATCTAATAATCGGGGAAATTTTATCAGGTTTGGATAAACATACTGAGTGATCCATTGATTTTTTTCAGTTTCGGCCAAATTTCGTGTGAAAAATTGTCCATATTTTTTTAAAGTCAGTTTCAATTTGGCCAAACGGATTTAAAAATTACAAGGAAAATACCAATTCAACCCCTCTTTGGACAGAATTTGACCAAATCCTGTAAATGTCTAAAAAAGTCCTAAAAATGAATTAAAACAACACTAACGTAGTTACACACATTTTATCCAACACATTAATCAAAAGGTTCAGATTTCCATTACTAACACAAAATACATCATAGGTTCAACACATATCTCATACAAATGTCTCAAGATATTATGATCTGTTACAAACCACCCGCAACAACTATGTGAGATCACACGAGGCAACCATTACAAGTTGTTGCACTTCCAGTTCCTTCATTACCTTTATTTTCTCATCTACCTCTTCTTCAAGGTATTCCATAGCTCTATCATAAGTGGGCAGTCAAACTCGAACTTGAGCTTCACCACACGACAATGTTTTGAATTGGCGTTTCTTCATCCACCCGACGTCTCAGCTCATGTATCACATGATCTTTACTTGCTACCTAGACTTCTAGCACCTCCTTGACATCAATCAAACCAGCAACCACCTCCTCCATGGCCATCATCTCTCTTGCCAACTAAGAAGTCTCATCTTGACATGAAGCATAATGGGGATCATCAAAGTGCCTCTGGAACTATCACAATGGCACAGAAAAATGCCATAATCAGTAAACACAAAAACCAACACAATAAATCCTCAACTGGCAAAGAACATAACACAACACAATAAATCCTCATTAGTTAACACCTGAACAACTCAAAGCTTCCCCTTACCAGCACGTCCTCCGAGGGTGGCGATGGTTAATGTGGCAAGGACATGTTCGAGTTGCCCCCTCACCAAATATTGATAGCAAACTAATCATGCTCGCTTTTTATCTAGGGCTAATCATTAGGGAGCATAAAAAACACCTTCAAATCAAGTAAGAGTGAGTGAAATCATAGCACTACGAAGATTGTTGCTTGTCGTGGAAATATCTGTTGAACTATCATTGTTTCATTAAGCTATGTTGCTTACAAGAATTGAAACAAATGCGCGCAGCACGCGCATCACACTCAAACAGGGAGGTCGGAGGTGGGCCATGAAGAAATTATCCAAGGACTGAAAATTTGAGTCGGACATTTATTATATAGGTTTTGAAGGAAATCAATGATCTCAAAACTACAAGTTTCCTCTATGGAATGTGTGTAGGCCCTGGCGCCTACGAAGCTCCTTTTGGCTTTGGCCATGAAGAATATGCACAAACATGAGCATTTGTACCTATCTCATAAGTATTCTTGCAGTCGTGCTCCCTTCCTGTAAATATGTAAAGGTGTGTTTGGTTGAAAAACTAGGTAGAACAAAATATTATGGTTCAATTCCACTAGAATGGGTCTGTTTCATTTATGCATTCAGTTGTAACCAAATGATGGAATGGAGTGGTTCCGTTTCACTGTATGGTTGAAGGGTTGGAACGAAACAAATTTGATTCAACTCACCTCTCTTGTAAGAATGGTGAAAATCGCATATATCATGAATTATTTGCTGCCATATATCAAGAAGTCAACTACCGATACTATACAATTTGAACAAACATGTCTAAAATTTACCTTGACAATCGCCACCGTCGCCGCCAGACACCATCTTGATGTCCACCTCGCTGGTATCAGCCATCGTACCTACTAGCCCGCCTCCCCGCTCCTAGTTTGCCGTCGAAGAGGGACATGCGGCCCCAGAGAAGGAGAGCCATGGGAGTCACTGGTGCAGGTGGAAGATCGACAAGGGAGAGAGGGAGAGGGGCTTGGACATTGACAGAAGGACGGGATTTTGGGCCTTTGGGGTGAGTGGGCCCTGGGTAGGGGTGAGATCAAAGAGTTGTTACGCGTGGTTCCACCAAATTGGAGGTACGAGCGGGTTTATGTTGGGGAACGTAGTAATTTCAAAAAAAATCATGCGCACACGCAAGATCATGGTAATGCATAGCAACGAGAGGGGAGAGCGTCGTCCACGTACCCTCATAGACCGTAAGCGGAAGCGTTATGACAACGCGGTTGTTGTAGTCGTACGTCTTCACGATCGACCGATCCTAGTACTGAACATACGACACCTCCGCAATCTGCACACGTTCAGCTCGATGACGTCCCACGAACTCACGATCCAGTAGAGCTTCAAGGGAGAGTTCCCTCAGCATGACAGCGTGATGACGGTGTTGATGAAGTTACCGACATAGGGCTTTGCCTAAGCACCGCTACGATATGACCGAGGTGGATTATGGTGGAGGGGGGCACCGCACACGGCTAAAAGATCAATGATCAACTTGTGTGTCTTGGGGTGCCCCCTGCCCCCGTATATAAAGGAGCTAGGGGGGTGGCCGGCCAAGGAGGAGGGCGCGCCAAGGGGGGAGTCCTACTCCCATCGGGAGTAGGACTCCTTCTTTCCTAGTAGGAGTAGGAGAAGGGAATGAGAGAGGATGAAGGAAAGGGGGGCGCCGCCCCCCCCTCCTTGTCCAATTCGTACTAGAGGGGGAGGGGGCGCGTGGCCTGCCCTGGCCGCCCCTCCTCTTATCCACTAAGGCCCAATAGGCCCATTACACTCCCTAGGGGGTTTCGGTAACCCCCCGGTACTCCGGTATATGTCCGAACTTGCCCGGAACCCTTCCGAAGTCCAAACATAGTCATCCAATATATCGATCTTTATGTCTCGACCATTTCGAGACTGCTCGTCTTGTCCGTGATCATATCCGGGACTCCGAACTACCTTCGGTACATCAAAACACATAAACTCATAATATCGATCGTCACCGAACGTTAAGCGTGCGGACCCTATGGGTTCGAGAACTATGTAGACATGACCGAGACACGTCTTCAGTCAATAACCAATAGCAGAACCTGGATGCTCATATTGGCTCCTACATATTCTACGAAGATCTTTATCGGTCAAACAGCATAACAACATATGTTGTTCCCTTTGTCATTGGTATGTTACTTGCCCGAGATTTGATCGTCGGTATCTCAATACCTAACTCAATATCATTATGGGAAAGTCTCTTTATTCGTTCCGTAATGCTTCATCCTATAACTAACTCATTAGTCACATTGCTTGCAAGGCTTATAGTGATGTGCATTACTGAGAGGGCCCAAAGATACCTCTCCGACAATCAGAGTGATAAATCCTAATCTTGATATATTCCAACTCAACAAGTACCATCAGAGACACCTGTAGAGCACCTTTATAATCACCCAGTTACGTTGTGATGTTTGGTAGCACACAAAGTGTTCCTCCGGTAACCGGGAGTTGCATAATCTCATAGTCATAGGAACATGTATAAGTCATGAAGAAAGCAATAGCAATATACTAAATGATCAAGTGCTAAGCTAACGGAATGGGTCAAGTCAATCACATCATTCTCTAATGATGTGATCCCGTTAATAAAATGAAAACTCATGTCTATGGCTAGGAAACTTAACCATCTTTGATTCAACGAGCTAGTCAAGTAGAGGCATACTAGTGACACTATGTTTCTCTATGTATTCACACATGTACTACCATTCTAGCATGAATAATAAACATTTATCATGAAATAAGGAAATAAATAATAACTTTATTATTGCCTCTAGGGCATATTTCCTTCAGTCTCCCACTTGCACTAGAGTCAATAATCTAGTTCACATCGCTATGTGATTTAACACCAATAGTCCACATACCATGTGATTAACACCCATAGTTCACATCGCCATGTGACCAACACTCATAGTGTTTACTAGAGTCAGTAATCTAGTTCACATCGTCATGTGATTAACACCCAAAGAGTACTAAGGTGTGATCATGTTTTGCTTGTGAGAGTAGTTTAGTCAACTGTTCTGCCACATTCAGATCCGTATGTGTATTTTGCAAATTTCTATGTCTACAATGCTCTACACGGAGCTACTTTAGCTAATAGCTCCCACTTTAAATATGTATCTAGATGGAGACTAAGAGTCATCCATATCGGTGTTAAATCTTGCATCGACGTAACTCTTTACGACGAAATCTTTATCACCTCCATAACCGAGAAATATTTCCTTATTCCACAAAGGATAATTTTGACCGTTGTCCAGTGATCTACTCCTAGATCACTATTGTACCCTCTTGCCAAACTCCTGGTGAGGTACACAATAGGTCTGGTACACAACATAGCATACTTTATAGAACCTATGACTGAGGCATAGGGAATGACTTTTCATTCTCTTTCTATTTTCTGCCATGGTCGGGTTTTGAGTCTTACTCATCTTCACACCTTGCAACACAGGCAAGAACTCCTTCTTTGACTGTTCCATTTTGAACTACTTCAAAATCTTATCAAGGTATGTACTCATTGAAAAATCTTATCAAGCGTCTTGATCTATCTCTATAGATTTTGATGCTCAATGTGTAAGCAGCTTCACCGAGGTCTTTCTTTGAAAAACTCCTTTCAAACACTCCTTTATGCTTTCCAGAAAATTCTACATTATTTCTGATCAACAATATGTCATTCACATATACTTACTAGAAAGGTTGTAGTGCTCCCACTCACTTTCCTGTAAATACAGGCTTCACCGCAAGTCTGTATAAAACTATATGCTTTGATCAACTCATAAAAGCGTATAATCCAAGTCCGAGATGCTTGCACTAGTCCATAGATGGATCGCTGGAGCTTACACACCTTGTTAGCGCTTTTAGGATTGACAAAATCTTCTGGTTGCATCATATATAACTTTTCTTTAAGAAATATCCATTTAAAAAATGTAGTTTTGACATCCAATTGCCAGATTTCATAAATATGGCAACTGCTAACATGATTCGGATGGATTTAAGCATCGCTACAGTTGAGAAAATCTCATTGTAGTCAACACCTTGAACTTGTCGAAAACCTTTTGCGACAAGTTGAGCTTTGTAGATAGTAACACTACTATCAGCGTTCGTCTTCCTCTTGGAGATCCATTTATTCTTAATGGCTTGCCGATCATCGGGCAAGTCCACCAAAGTCCATACTTTGTTCTCATACATGGATCCAATCTCAGATTTCATGGCCTCAAGCCATTTCGCATAATCTGGGCTAATCATCGCTTCCTCATAGTTTGTAGGTTCATCATGGTCTAGTAATATGACTTCTAGAATAGGATTACTGTACCACTCTGGTGCGGACTGTACTCTGGAAGACCTACAATGTTCTATAGTAACTTGATCTGAAGTTTCATGATCATCATCATTAGCTTCCTCGCTAATTGGTGTAGGAATCACTGGAACTGATTTGTGTGATGAACTACTTTCCAATTCGGCAGAAGATACAATTACCTCATCAAGTTCTACTTTCCTCCCACACACTTCTTTCGAGAGAAACTCCTTCTCTAGAAAGGATCCATTCTTAGCAACAACGATTTTGCCTTCGGAGCTGTGATAGAAGGTGTACCCAACCGTTTCCTTTGGGTATCCTATGAAGAGTACTTCTGCAATTTGGGTTTGAGCTTATCAGGTTGAAAAACTTTTTCACAAAAGCATCGCAGCTCCAAACTTTAAGAAACGACAACTTTGGTTTCTTGCCAAACCATAGCTGTCCCTAATGCATAGCCCCAAAACGATATCGGTAAATCGGTAAGAGACATCATAGATCGCACCATATCCAATAAAGTGCGGTTACGATGTTCGGACACACCATAATGCTGTGGTGTTCCAGGTGGCGTGAGCTGTGAAACTATTCCACATTGTTTTATATGAAGGCCTAACTTGTAACTCAAATATTCTCCTCTATGATCAGATCGTAGAAACTTTATTTTCTTGTTACGATGATTCTCCACTTCACTCTGAAATTCTTTGAACTTTTCAAATGTTTTAGACTTATGTTTCATTAAGTAGATATACTCATATCTGCTCAAATCATCTTGTGAAGGTCAGAAAAATAACGATACCCGCCACGAGCATCAAGACTCATTGGACTGCATACATTGATATGTATTATTTCCAATAAGTAACTAACTCATTCTATTGTTCCAGAGAACGGAGTTTTAGTCATCTTGCCCATAATGCACGGTTCGCAAACATCAAATGATTCATAATCAAGTGATTCCAAAAGTCCATCTTTATGGAGTTTCTTCATGTGCTTTACACCGATATGACCCGAACGGCAGTGCCACAAATAAGTTGCACTGTCATTATCAACTTTGCATCTTTTGGCATCAATACTATGAATATGTGTATTACCACGATCGAGATCCAACAAACTATTTTCATTGGGTGTATTACCTTCGAAGGTTTTATTCATATAAACAGAACAACAATTATTCTCTGACTTTAAATGAATAACCGTATTGCAATAAACATGATCAAATCATATTCATGCTCAACACAAACGCCAAATAACATTTATTTAGGTTCAATACTAATCCCTAAAGTATAGGGAGTGTGCGATGATGATCATATCAATCTTGGAACCACTTCCAACACACATCGTCACTTCACCCTCAACTAGTCTCTGTTTATTCTGTAACTCCCGTTTCGAGTTACTAATATTAGCAATCGAACAAGTATCAAATACCCAAGGGCTACTATAAACACTAGTAAGGTACACATCAATAACATGTATATCAAATATACCCTTGTTCACTTTTCCATCCTTCTTATCCACCAGATATTTAGGGCATTTCTGCTTCGAGTGACCATTTCCTTTGCAGTAGAAGCACTTAGTTTCAGGCTTTGGTCCAGCTTTGGGCTTCTTCATGGGAGTGACAACTTGCTTGCCATTCTACCTGAAGCTCCCTTTCTTTTCCTTTTCCCTTTTCTTGATGCTCTTTTCTTGATTTCTACCTTCATCAATTTCAGCATCACAAAGAGCTCGGGAATAATTTTCGTCATCCCTTGCATACTATAGTTCATCACGAAGTTCCAGTAACTTGGTGGTGGTGACTAGAGAACTCTGTCAATCACTTTCTTATCTAGAAGATTAACTCCCACTTGATTCAAGCGATTGTAGTACCCAGACAATCTGAGCACATGCTCACTACTTGAGCTATTCTCCTCCAACTTTTAGATATAGAACTTCTTGGAGACTTCATATCTCTCAACTCGGGTATTTGCTTAAAATATTAACTTCAACTCCTGGAACATCTCATATGGTCCATGACATTCAAAACATCTTTGAAGTCCCAATTCTAAGCCATTAATCATGGTGCACTAAACTATCAAGTAGTCATCATATTGAGCTAGCCAAAAGTTCATAACGTCTGCATCTGCTCCTGCAATAGGTCTGTCACCTAGCGGTGCTTCAAGGACATAATATCATCCATGTACGCTTCCACATTCCGACTGATTTGAGTGAGTAAACACTTTTGAATCATTCTCATGAACGTGGCTCCGACGTTCTTGAGGCCGAATGGCATGGTGATATAGCAGAAGCACCCGAATGGAGTGATGAAAGCTGTTTTGATTTCGTCAGGTCCATACAGACGGATCTGATGATACCCGGAATAAGCGTCTAAAAAAGACAATCTCTCGCACCCTGCGGTCGAGTCGACAATTTGGTCGATGCGAGGGAGAGGAAAATGATCTTTCGGGCAGGCCCGATTGATATGTTTGAAATCAATGCACATGCGAAGTGAGTTGTCCTTCTTGGGAACCATGACTACATTGGCGAGCCACTCGGAGTGGTATATCTCTCGGATGAACTCTGCTGCAAGGAGTTGAGCCACCTCCTCGCCAATGGCTTTTTTCTTGTGAATGGCGGACCGTCGAAGATGTTCTTTAATGGGTTTCGCTTTTGAGTCGACTCTAAGGCGATGCTCAGCCAGCCCCCTGGGAACACCCGGCATGTCAGCTGGCTTCCATGCAAAGATGTCCCAGTTCTCACGGAGGAACTGGATGAGCGCTTCTTCCTATTTAGAGTCGAGTGTTGTGGAAATATGGGTCGGAGCTGCATTGGGGTCAGTCGGGTGGATATGAACTAGCTTTGTCTCCCAGACGACTGAAATGCTGACTCTGTGTCGGGCTTCTTGGCCCGCAGCAAATCACTCGGATCTGCATTCTTCTTGTATTCCTCCAGCTCTACCACTGTTATCTGGTCATCTGCAATCTTTGAGCCTTTCTGGAAACACCCTTCTGCCTTCTTCCGGCTGCCAGTGATGGTGATCACGCCTTTGGGGCCAGGCATCTTTAACTTGAGGTACACATAACATGGTCGAGCCATGAAGCGGGTGTGACGCCCTCGATTCAATTGTACACTAATCATACACGCAAATGTGTACGATCAAGATCAAGGACTCACGGGAAGATATCACAACACAACTCTAGACACAAATTAAAATAATACAAGCTTTATATTACAAGCCAGGGGCCTCGAGGGCTCGAATACATAAGCTCGAAAACAAAAGAGTCAGCGGAAGCAACAATATCTGAGTACAGACATAAGTTAGACAAATTTGCCTTAAAAAGGCTAGCACAAAAGCATCTACGATCGAAAAGGCAAGGCCTCCTGCCTGGGAGCCTCCTAACTACTCTTGGTCGTCGGCGTCCGTCACGTGGTAGTAGGCACCCTCGAGGTAGCAGCCATCGTCAAAGGTGGCATCTGGCTCCTGGACTCCACCATCTGGTTGCAACAACCAGAAAGAAGAAAGAAGGGGGAAAAGGGGGAGCAAAGCAACCGTGAGTACTCATCCAAAGTACTCGCAAGCAAGGATCTACACTACATATGCAACATTATCAAAGGAAGGCTGTATATGTGGACTGGGCTGCAGAAATGCCAGAATAGAGAGAAGGTCTAGTCCTATCGAAGACTAGCATCTTCTGGAAACCACCATCTTGCAGCAAACAAGAGGGAGTAGAGTAGCATAAAGTAAAGTGGTAGTAGTGTTATCAACCTCGGCTAGAGATCCTTTCTCGACTCCCTGCGAGAAAGCAATCCCAAAGCCATACTATCCAATTATCATCACAATCAAATCCTCATCACCATCCAGTTCTCATCACAAGTATCCAGTTCTAGTTGTATCGACCGGGATACAACTCCAAGTGTCCGTTACCGTAGGACAGGCTATCGATAGATGTTTTCTTCCCTGCAGGGGTGCACCAACTTACCCACCACGCTCGATTGACTCCGGCCGGACACACTTTCCAGGGTCATGCCCGGCCTCGGCCAAACAATACGCCGCAACCCGACCTAGGCTTAATAGAGAGGCCAGCACGCCGGACTAAACCTATGCCCCCAGGGGTCATGGGCCATCTCCCCGGGAACTCCTGCATGTTGCGTGGGCGGCCGGTGAGCAGACCTAGCTACCTCCCTAAAAAGGCAGGAGCTTACCAGTCCAACCCGGCGCGCGCCGCTCCGTCGCTGACGTCTATTAAGCTTCGGCTGATGTACACGACGCAGAACGCCCATACTATGCCCACGTGATGGTTAGTGCTATCAGGCCAGAGGCCCCTCGGATCAAATATCCAAATCGTAGTGGATTAGGAACGCGCGGTAACAAGCAGAGACTCACGAAAGATGTGACCCCGTTGCCCCGTCTCGAGGACTTGCGGCAAGGGCTAAGAATGCCCGGCCACGCCTCGTAATTATCTCACGGGCACCTTCCAGGTTAACCCGTCTCCACATCACTTTCCAAGTAACAGTTGTAAAGTCCAAGTATCCGTGTGTCCAAACATCAAGAGGAAAACCCAAGGAATCACCCTCGGTGGGTTCCACTCAATGTAATCATCAAGGTGAACATAGAGGAATCACCCTCGAGGTTCACACTTGAGGGGTTGCACGACAGAGTCGTATCGGAAGTGGTTAAAGAGGAAATCACCCTCGATGACCACGACCGAATAGCTACACTACAGGGTTAACATCAGAAGTGTTGTAGAGGTCTCACCCTCGGCACTCGATAGTATCCCAGTAGTGTCGAGCAACTAAGGGGAAAGTGATGTGCGGTGCCGGGGCCTGGTCTTCGATCCCGTTGATCGGGTCTTCAATGATGAAACAGGGGCAACAAGGACAAGGTGGGGGTCACTGATGGATCACTAACCAACCTATACTAAGCAGTTTAGGATAAGCGGTAAGGTACAATAGCAGATACAAAAGCAGGCTATGCATCAGAATAGGTGCAAACAATAACAGTAGCAAAATCTAATGCAAGCATGAGAGAATGGAATGGGCGATATCGGGATGATCAAAGGGGGGGCTTGCCTGGTTGATCTGGCAAGGAGGGGTCGTTGTCGACGACGTAGTCGATCACCGGGGCATCAGCGGCCTCGGGGTCTACCGGAGAGAAGAGGGGGAAGAAACAGTAAATACATAGCAAACAGAGGTAACACTAAGCATGACATGACGATACGTAGCGCTAAGCGTGCTCTAACGCGGTCCTAGACGTTATAGGTGAAGGGGGAAATCAGCCGGGAAGGTGTTCCCGGTTCCGGACCTGTGTCAGACAGATGACCGGAGGGGGAAAGTTCCATGTTCAGCATGCTAGGGGCATGTGACAGATGAACGGACCACATATTCGGATTCGTTGGATTTTTCTGAGCAACTTTCATATAGAAAACATTTTCATCGGAGTTATGGTTTATTTTCTATGAATTTTTAAAGTTTAAACAATTTTCTGGATTTATTTATATTAACAGAAATGGAAAATGACGTCAGCATGACGTAAGCATAACGTCAGCGGTCGGCTGACCAGTTAACCAGTCAACTGGGGCCCACCAGTCAGTGACTGGAGCTGCCCAGTCAGTCGTTGACCTGGTCAACTGGGACCGCCGGGCCCAGCTGCCAGTGACCCAGGGGGTTGCCACATAGGCGCCACATCAGCGCCGGCCGCCGGAGTCACTCCGGCGAGCCCGTAACGCAGCGGTGAGCTCCGGCGAGCTCGGAAACGCGCTGTGGTGGCTCGTTTTGCGCGCGGTTGGGTGCATTGGAACGGGCGTTCAACTCCGCATCGTTTGGTGGCGGTGGCACGACCTGAAGTGGCCCGTGGAGACGGTGGCGACGAGCAAAGGCGGCGGCCGGAAAACAGGCGATGTCGAGGACGTGGCTAAGGAGCAACGGGAGGGGAGCGAGTGGCACATTCGAATCCTACGGTTACGGCGGGCACGACTGCGAGCTCAGCCGAGCTCGACAACGCCTGTGGCGATAGCAGCAGCCACGGTGGCGGAGCTCCGTTCGGGCAAAAATGGCGCGGAGGCTACGGTGATGGATCCGTGCGGGGGAGCGAGGGGAGAGACGTGGTGGCTCACCGGGAGCTGTAGGGGGGTGGCAGGGGGCTCGCGGGAGGTCGGGCCGGTGCTGGGGGCGACGAATCGCCGACGAGTGGTGGCGGGGACCGTTGGGGAAGACAGGACGATGGCGACGCTGATGGGGCTTCCCCGCCTCGTTCCGGTGAGGTAGTCGAAGGAGGCGTCGACGGCGAGCCTCCTGGACCTTCTGGCGAGGCGCGGGGTAGGCGGTGGCCGCGGCTACGGCACAGCCATGGCGACGGCGGCGCTCGGTTGAGGTGGGGAGGGGATCTGGAGAGTGAGGGAGAGAGCGGAGAGGGCGAGCAGGGGAGTGGGTGGAGGTAGGTGGGGAGGAGGTCGAGGCGTCGAGGGGAGGGGCCCTTATCCACCCGCGGCGTTGCCGGCGAGGTGGTCGGGCGGCGACGCGCCCCTGTAGCGGTGCGCACCGGGGGAACAGGAGGGAGGGGAGAGCGATGCGGGGAGCTGGGCCGGCTGGTTGAGGTGGGCCGAGGCCCATAGGGGGGCACGATGGCCAGCTGGCCAGTCGGCCCAGTTGAGGGGGGGGGGGCTTTTCCTTTTCTTTTTTTTTTCTTTTCCAGCAGCTTTTGCATTTTCTTTTTGCCACAATTGACTTTGCAAAATTATGCCACTGGCCAAAACAATCTCAAAGAATTATTAGGCACTGCCAAAAAAAGATTGTGAGGCTTTAGAAATAGTTTGCCATTTTCATAAATTAAAAAGGCATTTAATTTATTGCTTAGGTCACTGCTTTAAGTAGCTTAGGCCACTTAAACCTTTTTGCAAACATGTTGGTTCACCACCAATATTAGTTGTGGATTATTCTGCACATGATGAACATTTTTGTTTTCATGTCTGAGCATTTTGAATTTCAGACAAAATTTGAATTTGAATTCAACTGGAATGTGAAAGAACATGAGACAAAAATGATCAGGCACATGTTTAGCAAAAAGA
Organism: Triticum aestivum; assembly: GCF_018294505.1. Classification (NCBI taxonomy): domain Eukaryota; kingdom Viridiplantae; phylum Streptophyta; class Magnoliopsida; order Poales; family Poaceae; genus Triticum; species Triticum aestivum. The sequence goes on along the minus strand of NC_057801.1, from coordinate 114,727,964 downwards.
TTAACTTAACCCCAGGGGTTACTGTAGCATCATTACACCGGGGTGTTACAACTCTCCTCCTCTAAAAAGAAATTCTCGTCCCGAGAATTAAGAGGTAGAAGGGAAGAGATCGGGGTATTCAGCCCGGAGGTTATCTTCGCGTTCCCAAGTGGCTTCCTCTTTAGTATGATTCGACCATTGCACCTTGAGGAACTTAGTAACCTTCTGGCGGGTTCGACGTTCAGCTTCTTCAAGAATGCAGATCGGATGCTCCTTGTATGTGAGATCATCTTGAATTTCAATCAATTCCGGATCCACTTCACGTTCCGGATCCTTGAAGCATCGACGAAGTTGCGACACATGGAAGACGTCATGAACGTGAGAGAACTGAGGTGGCAACTCCAGTTGATAAGCCACCAGTCCACGACGGGCGAGAATACGGAAGGGACCAATGTAGCGAGGAGCTAACTTTCCCTTGACTCCGAACCGATGAGTGCCTCTCAAAGGAGTGACACGCAGATAAGCTTGTTCACCAGGTTGATAAGTTGAACCCCAGTGTTTCCGGTCATAGTTGCTCTTCTGGCGGGATTGGGCCGCCTTGAGATTATCCCGGACAATGCGAACCTGCTCTTCAGCTTGTTGAATAATGTCCGGACCAATGAGTGCTCGTTCCCCAGTTTCTGACCAATTCAGAGGGGTTCGGCACTTACGTCCATAAAGCACTTCAAAGGGTGCCATCTTCAAGCTGGCTTGATAGCTGTTGTTATAAGAGAACTCCGCATAAGGGAGAGATTCTTCCCACTTCTTGCCGAAAGAAATAACACAAGCTCGAAGCATGTCTTCAAGAATTTGATTGACTCGCTCGACTTGGCCTTGGGATTGGGGATGATAAGCAGTGCTCCAGGTAATATGAGTTCCCATTGCCTCTTGGAAACTATCCCAGAACTTAGAAGTGAAAATACTGCCGCGGTCTGAACTGATCTCCTTCGGAATGCCGTGGAGTGACACAATTCGGGAGATATACAAGGTTGCCAATTGACTAGCAGTGATAGTCTCCTTGACTGGCAGAAAGTGAGCAACCTTCGAGAATTGGTCGATGACGACAAAGATAGCATCGTTACCTTTCTGAGACTTGGGAAGGCCAGTGACGAAGTCCATTTGGATCTTATCCCACTTCCATTCAGGAATCGGAAGCGGTTGTAGAAGTCCAGCCGGTTTTTGATGTTCTGCTTTGACGCGACGACAAACGTCACATTCTTCAATATATCGAGCAATGTCTTGCTTCATCTTAGACCACCAGTACTTCTGACGGATGTCAAGATACATCTTGGTACTTCCCGGATGAATAGAGAGAGGGGTGTCATGCGCTTCTTTCATCACCTTCTCTGTCATAAGCTCGAACCGGGGTACGACAATGCGATCTCTGAAGTATAAGGTTCCATCTTCACCAAGTGAGAAATCTCTGGATTTCTCTAAGGCAAGATCCTTTTTCATCAGATCAACATGAGCATCTTTGGCTTGAGCAGACTTGATTGCTTTCAGAAGAGTTGGTTCCAGAACAAGGTTATTCAGAGAACCCTGTGGAACTAGTTGAAGGTTCAGCTTGCATAGCTCTTCATAAAGGCGGGGTTGAGCTTTGTAGACCTGGTGATTATTGCAATAAGACTTTCGGCTTAGGGCATCGGCCATTACATTAGCCTTGCCAGGTGTATAAGATATACCGCAGTTGTAGTCAGCAATAGCTTCCATCCATCGCTGCTGACGGAGGTTCAGATCTGGCTGAGTAAACAGGTACTTCAGACTCTGATGATCAGTGAAGATCTCACAACGATTACCGAGAAGGTATTGTCGCCATAGCTTCAATGCAAAGATAACCGCTGCAAGCTCAAGGTCATGAACCGGGTAGTTTTCTTCGTGAGGACGCACTTGACGGGAGGCATAGGCAATCACCCTGCGCTCTTGCATTAGAACACAGCCTAATCCTTGACGTGAAGCGTCACAATAGATGACAAAGTCCTTGCGAGAATCAGGGGGAGCAAGCACTGGGGCAGAAGTCAGTTTATCCTTGAGTGCCTGGAAACTTTCCTGACATTTGTCTGTCCAATCGAACTTAACGCCTTTGTGAAGCAGATTAGTCAGTGGCTTGGCGATCTTGGAGAAGTTCTCGACAAAGCGGCGACAATAGCTGGCCAGTCCGAGAAAGCTTCTGACTTGCTTGACAGTCTTCGGAGGGGTCCAGTCAAGAATAGCCTGAACGCGCTCTGGGTTGACGGCAATACCATCCTTGGAGATAACATGACCAAGGTAGGTGACTTCGGGTAACCAGAATTCACACTTGGAATACTTGGCATAAAGTTGATGCTCTCGAAGCTTCTCCAGAACAAGACGAAGATGTTCAGCATGTTCTTCTTTATTCTTCGAATATACCAGTATATCATCCAGATAGACTACGACGAACTTGTCGAGGTAATCCATGAATATATAGTTCATCAGACGAGAGAATGTAGCTGGAGCATTGGTTAAACCGAATGACATGACGGTGTACTCGTAAGAACCATAACGAGTCACAAATGCGGTCTTTGGAATATCCTCTTCACGAACACGGATCTGGTGGTAACCCAACCTCAAGTCGAGTTTAGAGAATATTGATGAACCAGCCAGTTGATCATACAGATCATTGATCCGAGGAAGGGGATATTTGTTTTGAATTGTAGCTTGGTTGATAGGACGATAGTCTTGGACCAAACGGTTCGTACCGTCCTTCTTCTTGACGAAGAGAGAAGGTGCTCCCCAAGCAGAGGAACTTGGACGAATGAAACCCTTGTGAAGAGATTTGTCGATTTCCTCCTTAAGCTCAAGGAGTTCATGAGGTGGCATCTTGTAGGGTCGTTTTGCAATAGGAACGGTGCCTGGTTTCAAGTCGATGACGAACTCGACAGCCCGGGCAGGGGGTATTCCTGGAAGTTCTTCTGGAAATACGTCTTGGAAGTTGCGAACGACTGGAATCTTTTCAATTCCCTCAAGAGGTGCCGCGTTCAACGCATTCAAAGCATAAAGTCGTGCTTCAGCGTTTTGAACAAGCTGAGCATGGTAGCTTACTATCTCATCGGAAGGATGTAGGAGGTGAACGACCTTGGTGGCGCAAACGATAGAGGCAGTATGCGCTTTCAACCATTCCATTCCCAGAATGAGGTCAATATTGGAAGAATCAAGAATAATGGGAGAAACACGAAATTCCAACCCTTCAATTTCAACGGGACGTCGCGACCAATCATGGTAGTTCGACACTGACCCGCAGGGGTGCGTACCACTATCGGAGTGTTCATGGGCTCGCAACGAATGTCATGTGCGTAAGCAAAATTTTCTGACATGAATGAATGTGATGCTCCTGAATCGAATAAAACAGAAGCCGGTACTGAATTAACAAGAAGAGTACCCATCACAGTGGCAGGCTGGTCTTGAGCTTCATTCAGATCAACATGATTAGCCTGACCATGACCATAAGGTCTGGCATTATTGTTATGGGGCTGATTGTTACGGCCAGTTGAAGGTAGAGCCAGCTGGCTCTTTTTCTGAGTGCACTCTTTAGCAAGGTGGCCGGGGCGGCCACATCTGAAGCACAGACCATCATTGGGATCGGGAGCAGGAGCTTGGGATGGTACATCTCGAAGAGGCTGCCTCTCTGGTGGAGGAGGCAGACGAGGTGCAGCATAGGACTGTCTTGGTGTAGGTGCAGTTGGACGATACATGCTGTGGGGAATCCATATCCGACGCTTCTGCGCTGACGGGCCCGAAGATGGGCCAGCGTCACGGCTACGCCTGAGGGATCCCTGGTGTTCCTGAAGACCAGTCTCAACCTGAATAGCCTTGTTCACCAAGGTGGCGAAGTCGGCAAAGTCATGAATGAGCAGTGCTAGCTTGATATCTGGGTGAAGTCCATCACGAAACTTTTCTTGCTTACGAGCATCAGTTGCAATGTCTTCTTCAGCATAACGTGACAAGTCCAGAAATTCCCGTTGATAAGCATCTACAGTCTTGTTGCCTTGGGTGAGGTTGCGGAACTCTCGCTTCTTCCTGTCCATGGTCCCCTGAGGAATGAAACGGGCACGGAAGGCAGCTTGGAAATCCGGCCAAGTAATGACCGTTCCAGCAGGTAGGGTACGCATGTGGCTGTCCCACCATTGAGCAGCAGGACCCTTCAGAAAGAAAGATGCGAAGGTGACATAGTTGGCAGGGGTAACACTAGCAGACTCCATTTCATATGTGATGTCGCGGAGCCAGTCATCAGCATCAAGGGGTTGAGTTGAGCTGCGGTAGATAGATGGGTTGAGGCGCATGAAGTCCTGCAGAGTTACTCGGGTTGGATGTTGATTCATGTTCGGACGAGGAAACTGAGCCATCATTCCTTCCATGAACTGGCGAGTTAACTCAAACTGTTGCCTCATTCCAGTAAAGAATTCAGGCGGTGGTGGGTCGTTGGCACCACAGCCACGACCAGCGGGTCTAACCATCCTGCTAACATGTAACAGGGGTAGTTCAGCATTGAGCATTTGCAAAGATAAGGATCATTCATGATGAAAACATGCATAATGAAGGAGGTACGATGGATTCCACTCCGTAGTCAACACGACAGGGTGTGCACTACTCAAAATGCTATTCTAAGGAATAACTATGGCTTCATCCAACTTCGGGGTGAATGTGGTCACGGGATCCTAATGTTAGTAAATTCATTTAACCCGAGTAGAAGAGAGTTCAGAGTCCCAGAGTATAGACGAGGAGTAAAAGATGCTAACACCACCCAATAGCGACGTGGGCCCGTAAGCCACACAGCCAATGTTAGTAAAAGTTTTCAGTGACTAGACTCAACTTCGGCCAAGGAGTTGGAAAGGGGGCTACCTACAGGCAGTCGGCTCTGATACCAACTTGTGACGCCCTCGATTCAATCGTACACTAATCATACACGCAAATGTGTACGATCAAGATCAAGGACTCACGGGAAGATATCACAACACAACTCTAGACACAAATTAAAATAATACAAGCTTTATATTACAAGCCAGGGACCTCGAGGGCTCGAATACATAAGCTCGAAAACAAAAGAGTCAGCGGAAGCAACAATATCTGAGTACAGACATGAGTTAGACAAGTTTGCCTTAAGAAGGCTAGCACAAAAGCAACTACGATCGAAAAGGCAAGGCCTCCTGCCTGGGAGCCTCCTAACTACTCTGGTCGTCGGCGTCCGTCACGTGGTAGTAGGCACCCTCGGGGTAGCAGCCGTCGTCAAAGGTGGCATCTGGCTCCTGGACTCCACCATCTGGTTGCAACAACCAGAAAGAAGAAAGAAGGGGGAAAAGGGGGAGCAAAGCAACCGTGAGTACTCATCCAAAGTACTCGCAAGCAAGGATCTACACTACATATGCAACATTATCAAAGGAAGGCTGTATATGTGGACTGGGCTGCAGAAATGCCAGAATAGAGAGAAGGTCTAGTCCTATCGAAGACTAGCATCTTCTGGAAACCACCATCTTGCAGCAAACAAGAGGGAGTAGAGTAGCATAAAGTAAAGTGGTAGTAGTGTTATCAACCTCGGCCAGAGATCCTTTCTCGACTCCCTGCGAGAAAGCAATCCCAGAGCCATACTATCCAGTTATCATCACAATCAAATCCTCATCACCATCCAGTTCTCATCACAAGTATCCAGTTCTAGTTGTATCGATCGGGATACAACTCCAAGTGTCCGTTACCGTAGGACAGGCTATCGATAGATGTTTCTTCCCTGCAGGGGTGCACCAACTTACCCACCACGCTCGATTGACTCCGGCCGGACACACTTTCCAGGGTCATGCCCGGCCTCGGCCAAACAATACGCCGCAACCCGACCTAGGCTTAATAGAGAGGTCAAGCACGCCGGACTAAACCTATGCCCCCAGGGGTCATGGGCCATCGCCCCGGGAACTCCTGCACGTTGCGTGGGCGGCCGGTGAGCAGACCTAGCTACCTCCCTAAAAAGGCAGGAGCTTACCAGTCCAACCCGGCGCGCGCCGCTCCGTCGCTGACGTCTATTAAGCTTCGGCTGATGTACACGACGCAGAACGCCCATACTATGCCCACGTGATGGTTAGTGCTATCAGGCCAGAGGCCCCTCGGATCAAATATCCAAATCGTAGTGGATTAGGAACGCGCGGTAACAAGCAGAGACTCACGAAAGATGTGACCCCGTTGCCCCGTCTCGAGGACTTGCGGCAAGGGCTAAGAATGCCCGGCCACGCCTCGTAATTATCTCACGGGCACCTTCCAGGTCAACCCGTCTCCACATCACTTTCCAAGTAACAGTTGTAAAGTCCAAGTATCCGTGTGTCCAAACATCAAGAGGAAAACCCAAGGAATCACCCTCGGTGGGTTCCACTCAATGTAATCATCAAGGTGAACGTAGAGGAATCACCCTCGAGGTTCACACTTGAGGGGTTGCACGACAGAGTCGTATCGGAAGTGGTTAAAGAGGAAATCACCCTCGATGACCACGACCGAATAGCTACACTACAGGGTTAACATCAGAAGTGTTGTAGAGGTCTCACCCTCGGCACTCGATAGTATCCCAGTAGTGTCGAGCAACTAAGGGGAAAGTGATGTGCGGTGCCGGGGCCTGGTCTTCGATCCCGTTGATCGGGTCTTCAATGATGAAGCAGGGGCAACAAGGACAAGGTGGGGGTCACTGATGGATCACTAACCAACCTATACTAAGCAGTTTAGGATAAGCAGGTAAGGTACAATAACAGATACAAAAGCAGGCTATGCATCAGAATAGGAGCAAACAATAACAGTAGCAAAATCTAATGCAAGCATGAGAGAATGGAATGGGCGATATCGGGATGATCAAAGGGGGGGCTTGCCTGGTTGATCTGGCAAGGAGGGGTCGTTGTCGACGACGTAGTCGATCACCGGGGCATCAGCGGCCTCGGGGTCTACCGGAGAGAAGAGGGGGAAGAAACAGTAAATACATAGCAAACAGAGGTAACACTAAGCATGACATGACGATACGTAGCGCTAAGCGTGCTCTAACGCGGTCCTAGACGTTATAGGTGAAGGGGGAAATCAACCGGGAAGGTGTTCCCGGTTCCGGACCTGTGTCAGACAGATGACCGGAGGGGGAAAGTTCCATGTTCAGCATGCTAGGGGCATGTGACAGATGAACGGACCGCGTATTCGGATTCGTTGGATTTTTCTGAGCAACTTTCATATAGAAAACATTTTCATCCGAGTTACGGTTTATTTTCTATGAATTTTTAAAGTTTAAACAATTTTCTGGATTTATTTATATTAACAGAAAGGAAAATGACGTCAGCATGACGTAAGCATAACGTCAGCGGTCGGCTGACCAGTTGACCAGTCAACTGGGGCCCACCAGTCAGTGACTGGAGCTGCCCAGTCAGTCGTTGACCTGGTCAACTGGGACCGCCGGGCCCAGCTGCCAGTGACCCAGGGGGTTGCCACATAGGCGCCACATCAGCGCCGGCCGCCGGAGTTACTCCGGCGAGCCCGTAACGCAGCGGTGAGCTCCGGCGAGCTCGGAAACGCGCTGTGGTGGCTCGTTTTGCGCGCGGTTGGGTGCATTGGAACGGGCGTTCAACTCCGCATCGTTTGGTGGCGGTGGCACGACCTGAAGTGGCCCGTGGAGACGGTGGCGACGAGCAAAGGCGGCGGCCGGAAAACAGGCGATGTCGAGGACGTGGCTAAGGAGCAACGGGAGGGGAGCGAGTGGCACATTCGAATCCTACGGTTACGGCGGGCACGACTGCGAGCTCAGCCGAGCTCGACAACGCCTGTGGCGATAGCAGCAGCCACGGTGGCGGAGCTCCGTTCGGGCAAAAATGGCGCGGAGGCTACGGTGATGGATCCGTGCGGGGGAGCGAGGGGAGAGACGTGGTGGCTCACCGGGAGCTGTAGGGGGGTGGCAGGGGGCTCGAGGGAGGTCGGGCCGGTGCTGGGGGCGACGAATCGCCGACGAGTGGTGGCGGGGACCGTTGGGGAAGACAGGACGATGGCGACGCTGATGGGGCTTCCCCGCCTCGTTCCGGTGAGGTAGTCGAAGGAGGCGTCGACGGCGAGCCTCCTGGACCTTCTGGCGAGGCGCGGGGTAGGCGGTGGCCGCGGCTACGGCACAGCCATGGCGACGGCGGCGCTCGGTTGAGGTGGGGAGGGGATCTGGAGAGTGAGGGAGAGAGCGGAGAGGGCGAGCAGGGGAGTGGGTGGAGGTAGGTGGGGAGGAGGTCGAGGCGTCGAGGGGAGGGGCCCTTATCCACCCGCGGCGTTGCCGGCGAGGTGGTCGGGCGGCGACGCGCCCCTGTAGCGGTGCGCACCGGGGGAACAGGAGGGAGGGGAGAGCGATGCGGGGAGCTGGGCCGGCTGGTTGAGGTGGGCCGAGGCCCATGGGGGGGCACGGTGGCCAGCTGGCCAGTCGGCCCAGTTGAGGGGGGGGGGGCTTTTCCTTTTCTTTGTTTTTTTTGTTTTTCTTTTCCAGCAGCTTTTGCATTTTCTTTTTGCCACAATTGACTTTGCAAAATTATGCCACTGGCCAAAACAATCTCAAAGAATTATTAGGCACTGCCAAAAAAAGATTGTGAGGCTTTAGAAATAGTTTGCCATTTTCATAAATTAAAAAGGCATTTAATTTATTTCTTAGGCCACTGTTTGAAGTAGCTTAGGCCACTCAAACCTTTTTGCAAAAATGTTGGTTCACCACCAATATTAGTTGTGGATTATTCTGCACATGATGAACATTTTTGTTTTCATGTCTGAGCATTTTGAATTTCAGACAAAATTTGAATTTGAATTCAACTGGAATTTAAAGAGAAAGGAGACAATATGATCAGGCACATGTTTAGCAAAAAGATTAACTTAACCCCAGGGGTTACTGTAGCATCATTACACCGGGGTGTTACAGCGGGCATAGGCTGGTCTTCCCAAAATAGCGTGGTAGGCGCTTCGGAAATCCACGACTTCAAATGTCAGCTTCTCTTTGCGGAAATGCTTCGAGTCGCCGAACACTACATCCAGAGCTATTTGGCCGAGTGACTTAGCCTTCTTTCCCGGGATGACTCCGTGAAAACTCATGTTGCTGGAACTGAGCCTGGACATCGGAATGCCCATTCCCTTGAGCGTCTCTGCATACAGTATGTTCAATCCACTGCCACCATCCATCAATACCTTCGTCAGTCGAGTGCCCTCGACGACTGGGTTGACCACCAGCGCTTGCCTCCTAGGGGTGGCAATGTGAGTAGGGTGATCAGACTGGTCGAAAGTAATGGGAGTTTGCGACCATCTCAGATAGCTTAGTGTCGCCGGGGCGACCATATTGACCTCACGGTTGATCACTTTCAGTCGACTTTTGCTCTCTACATCAGCAAAAATCATCAGAGTGGAGTTGACATGAGGGTACTCTCCATCACTGTCCTCCTTGTCCTCGGCCTTTTCCGACTCCTTCTCTTTGTCCTTCGGCTGTTTTCCTTGAAACTGCTGGATTAAGAGCCGGCACTGGCGAGTGGTATGCTTTGGGTAGATGAAGTTACCCTCTTCGTCTTTCTTCGTGTGGATATGACACGGTAGATCCATCACGTTGTTACCTTCCTTATCTTTTACCTTCTTGGGGTTCCAAGATCCTTTGGGCTTCCCTTTGAATTTGCCCTGAGTCACGGTTAGAGCCTCTCCAGGAGCAGCTGGCTTGGCCTTCCGCTTCTGCTTCCGACTGGAGTTTCCTTTCTCCGACTGACTCGGCTTGTACTTGCCACTCCGGAGTCGGTCCTCTTCTTCGTCATTGGTGTACTTGGTGGCTATTTCCATCATCCGACTCAGGGTCATATCTCCAGTTCGACCAAACTTCAGTCTCAACTCTCTGTTCTTGACACCATCCTTGAAGGCGCAGACCGCTTGATGGTCTGACACATTCTCTATAGTATGATGCAAAGTGATCCATCTCTGGATGTAATCTCTCAGAGTTTCACTCGACTTTTGTACGCAAACTTGCAGCTCTATCAGTCCGGCCGGTCGCTTGCAAGTTCCCTCGAACGTCCTGATGAACACTCGGGAAAGATCTTCCCAGGTGTAAATGCTGCTAGGAGCTAACTGATTCAACCACGCCCTGGCCGAACCCTCTAGCATAAGTGGCAAATGCTTCATGGCCACCTCATCATTACCGCCACCAATCTGAACAGCCACTCGGTAGTCTTCAAGCCAAGTTTCAGGCTTAGACTCTCCGGTGAACGTACTCACTCCAGTCGCCAACCTGAAATTGGGGGGTATCACTGCGGCTCTGATGGCTCTGCTAAAGCATTCTGGACCTGAAACGTGGACTCGGCTGCTTGTGGGTACATCTCTGTCATGGCCACCTCTATGAGCTCTGTTCCGGTCAACCAAACCTTGCACGATGATGGATCTCGCATCAAAGCCCGGCTCTCTGGGGTCGACTGGAGCTCCCCGCCCAACACTGAGCTGGCGTCTGTCATCTTGCTGCCGATGGACGTTAGACCCACTTCTCGGGGGAGGAGTGGGCACTCGACGCCTGTCATCACGATCAAATCGATCATCATAGTGGTCCCGCCGGCCTTCACGTCCCACGCGCCTCGGAGGCGACCTTGGACTGTGAGCCGACTGAACAGTATTCGCAGCGACGGATCGACTGTGAATCATGTTGCGCGACTGTGACACCATTGAATTCTGATCTCCTGCCGCCCGGAGCAAATCTCTGATCTGCATCAAGCCTCTTCCAGCCTCCGACTGAGAGGGCTGAATTGACTCCGCTATACGGGCTGCAGCTGCCAAATTCTGAATCGGGGTTCGATATACCTGAGTCGGTTGCGGAAAGAGCCGACGTCGGCTGGAGTCGGGTACTCGTTGACGCGCACGCTCGTCGAGTGCTCGCTGGAGGTTCTCCAGTCGAGTGCGTTTAGCCAAGTTGGCCAAACGCGCCTCTTCCAGGGCACGAGCCTCAGGGGTTTCTCCTGCAATGGGAGTATGCAGGGCATCCATGTTCCGGCGGCGAAGTTCTTCCCTCTGCTGAGAAGTGAGTGGCTCGGGCTGATACTCTTCGTGGGCCTGAGCGGGGTCGCCCCCGTCGTCCATCCCGTCGTTGCGGGGGAAACCGGGAGGACTACGAGGCCCGTTGACCATCAGGACCTCCGCCGCTGGATCACTGCTATCACACTCGGATGCAGTCTCTACGGAGCCAGTCGATAGGTCGAACAGGCCGTAGAGAGATTCGTCGGGCTCAATTGCCGCGACTTGGGTGGTGGCCGATTGGTGAGCCACTGTGTGTCTCACCCATCGCTGGAGCCTCGACCGACCGGAGCGCTTGCGCTGGCGGGAGACAGGAAGGGAGGACGGCACAGGAGTCGACCGGTATGGGGTCGACGGCTGCCGCGGCAGGACCCCGCGGACACACACCCGAAAGTGCGTCGCCCCGCGGACGGGGAGCGCGTCGATGTCGAGTGGTGCCTCCTGGAGCCAAGCGGAGTCGTCGGCGATGAAAGCGAGCGCACAGAGACGGATCTCGCGGCCCTCGACCAGAGCTCCGCCGGAAACCATGATGAAGGCAATCAGACAAATTGCAACTTCTCCAAAAAGTCGCTAAGACACCTGCCCCAAGGTGGGCGCCAACTGTCTTGGTTCTAAGTCTGACAGTAGAATGGGGGGTAGGTATGGAGAGGCAAGATCCTAGCTATGGAGTAGTTGTACACACGAGTGTTTTACGAGTTCAGGCCCTTCTCTGAGGAAGTAATAGCCCTACGTCTCGGAGCCCGGAGGCGGTCGACTGGTTTATGTGTATATGAGTTACAGGAGTGCGAACCCTTCTACCAGTGGAGGGGGTGGCTTATATAGAGGACGCCAGGACCCCAGCCAACCCACGTAGCAGAGGGTTAAAGTACATTAAGGCCGGGCATTACTGGTAACGCCCTACATAAAGTGTCATCATGACCATTAAGACTACTTAATTACAGACCGTTTGGATGCAGAGTAGATCCTGAACTCCTGATGGTCGAGTGAGTCTTCATGGTCGAGTGTCTTCTAGCCGGTCGAGTGGAGTCTCTCTTGGTCGACTGGAAGGTAGCTTCGTCTAAGGATGTCCTTGGGTATGGTATCCTAGATAGGTCCATGACCCTACCCTAGGTACATAACATCACCAGTCGCACATGGCCGAACAGACGCGTGCCCATGTGAATTTCCTTGAAATAGCTTATGGCTTATGAAATATGGGAGCCCCTCTTTGTCAATTAACTGAAAAAACGAGTGCATCAGTCACTTCTAATATGAACCGTCAGATCTTCACCAACTACCAAAATAGACCGTGTATTGTCCATTGTCTTCCTCCCTTCTTCTTCCTCCTCACGATGTCCTCATCCTGCCCCACCCTAAATGCCGACCTCCACCACCCGCAACCGACGGGCGCTACCGCGCACCGCCTCCCCGCCCCGCGCTCCCCTCAACCTCCTCACACCGTTGTAGCCAGCCGCCGCCCCGACCATCCCTCTAAGCCCATGCCCCCCCCCCCCCCTCCCGGCACTAGTGAAGAACTCGGACGACCCCTCTGCACCCCGCATCCCTAAGATAGATAATCGGCAATGATAAATTTTGAACATTCGGATTTTAAGCATGGCAACCCGAACGTTTTTTATGACAACTTTAGTTCACGTGAGGTTGGCAAACATTGCAATTTTCTGAAAAACAAAAACGAACTGGGACAAAGTTGCCATGTCTTAACAACTAAAGTTACTTTCAAAAAAAAACTAAAGTTGCCATCTCGCGTCAACTAAAGTTATCATGTAAAAACGTTCGGGGTGAAATGCTTAAAATTCAAACGTTCGAATTTTATCGGGGTCCTAGATAATAGGGTTGCTGCTTTTTCAGGCGAGCCTGCACCCCCACGTCCCTAATAAGATAGATAGTGGGACGGGCTACTGATCCGGCTAGGTTGCTTCTTCTTCCGCGAGTTCCGGCCTTCCATCTCGCTCACTCGGAAAGAAGGAAAAATTGACTGACGCGAACGAAAAATTCCAGGCACCCGAAGTTTCGCAAAACCGATGAAAAATAGGCTTGCTACCCACAAACTACAAAGTCATGTGTAAACCTCGTGCAGCGTGCCGAGGTTCAGTGTCCGGACAAATTTTCCATAGTACTCGGGCCCGGCTTGAGCAGGAGCTTGTGGGTAGGTAGATCGGTTAACATGCAAATCGTTCAGGATAATAACCTCGTACTCCCGTACTATGGTAAGCTTCTTTGGCCTAATCGGATCAGAGTCCCATGTGTCTCGCTACTGCACACCGTTTCGGAGCCACACAGATGTCCCTGCAAAATGCCCGACGAGCCCCTCTTGCACACACAGTACGACACGTTTTCCTGCGCAAACCGGAGGGGCGTAAAAGGAAACTCCTCGAGACCGTACGGCTCACGTGCCCAAAGCCAAGCGAACAGCGGCGCGAGCTCTCCCAGCCGTGTGTCAGCTTTGGAGAAGCAGGGGCAGAACTGTACCACCACCACCACAACGAAAATGGCATGGCCTGTAATTCACGTGGAATCCAAGCCCAGTTTTGACGCGAACCGCCATGACGTGTCAGCCTAGAAACATCAGAAAAGTGGGTGGGTGCACCCACGGGACCCGACTCATCGCGAAAGAAACGAGCAAATAAAAGGCTGTAGCATATATAGTTTCTGAAATTCAAAACTGGCGACAAGAAAGGAGGCCATTCGCAAAAAAAAAAGGACAAGAAAGGAGGCCTTTTCTAAAGTGGAAGCGGTGACACACGACGGCACGGGCACGGGCGGAGCCGCGCGGGCGCGTCTCCGACCACTTGTTTTTTTTTCCGCCCTCTCTCTCTCTGCTCCAACCGTTCATGTGAATCCGAACAGAACAAGTGGTTTGACATGGTTTATTCGGTTAATGCGGACTTTTTTGTAGCAGTATCGCTTTATGTTGTTTTCTTTAGGCAAATCCTGGTTTTTTTCGAGATGAGGACGAATAAACAAGCAAGGGGAGACCATTGCCGTCGCTCTCGCGCATGGCACGTGGGTCCACGGCCCTGCCCAGCCGGCCGCGTGCGGACGGACGTCACGGGCCAGCAGCGGCAGCAACGCAGTCTGTTTATTTTCTTCCTCTATACACGAAACTTGCACGTAATATATTGGCTCCTTTGAGACACCAAGCGGTGTATTGGTATATTTCTTGTGTCAAAAAAACTTAAGATAATGGTGTAGGTCGAACGGACAGACTTCTTGTGCTCCAAAATCTCCGGAGAGCAAGGGGTCGTGTTGGTCGGTCGAGGTCGAAGGGTATTTTAATCGCAATTTTTTTAAAAAAAAATAGCTCCATGGTTATTATCTTTGCGAAAAGATAGCTGCACAATTTGATCTGTCTATGAACTGCAATTTTCTTTTCTCAAACTTCAGGAGCTGCGTTTCAATCGTACATATGGTTAGGGAAAGCGGGTACTAGTAGTTGCCTACTGTAATTGAGGTCGTCTGTTGCCCCTTCCCCAATCCACGACACTCGACACTCGCCAGGGTACTTGAAATGTGCACGTTTTGAACACTCTCTTAACTTGCGCCGTGAGCACCAAGGCAAGAATGCAAAGCTCGCTCATCGGCAGAAATTTCCTTTCAAGTATATTTCACACTTCATATATATATTTATATAAAAAAATCCTCAAGAAGAAAAGGTGGCAGCTAAGAGCGGTTACCACCCGGTTCTTCAAATCCCCTCTGTATGCCCGAACGGACTGCCCAGTAGGTGACCAGTCATGAAAATGCGACCCAAACAACATCCACAAATCGGTCCTATACATGTGGGATGTCCGACACCCGTCAAACTTAGCCCATATCTGGGACGGAAATGGGGAGAACCGGACACGTTCGGACGCATCTGCCACATCGGATGTGTACCAGACCCACACACAAATGCTTCCTAGCCTAACCTACCCTCTGGCCCTCCCTTAACTACGCCGCCACCCTAGCTCTGCCGCCATCCCGACCCCACAGTGCTGCCACCACCGGCAAAAAATCTTTCCCCGTCATCCTTGCCGCCCTGATATGGTCGCCACTCGGAAGCCTCCGCGGTACATCCCGCTCCTCCGATCATACACCTTGCCTTCTATGTGTTCGACAAAATGGCCGAGCGTTTTTTTAATTATTTGTAGGTAAAACGATGGATCCGTTGGATTCATCGGATGATGAGTTTCAAAACAATGAGCTTGATAAATTCATTGAGAAATAGTTCATTGATTCATCGGATGGAGAGTTCATGACGATGATGAGCATCCATGAGAAAATGGAGAAGGAAGTGGAGCATATTCAGAACTTCAAGGGTTCGATCAAGGGAAAGAGAATTGTACACCGGGATAGAATCGCCAACGCACAGCTGCTCTACAAGGACTACTTTCAACCCGATACAAAGTTCCATGATGGGTTTTCAGCGTCCCTTCCGGGTGAGCAAACCCTTGTTCTTGCACGTGGTGGAGGGCATTGAGGCACATGGTGTGTATTTCACTCTCAGAAAGGATTGTTGAGGACAATCGCCGTTCTCTTCTTTGCAGAACTGCACGACCGCTCTGAGAATGCTTGCATTAGGTATCGTCGTGGATGCCGTTGGTGACATGGTCCGGATGAGGGAGAGCACATGTGTTGATGTCACTGTCAAGTTTGCCCGAGACATAGTAAAGGTGTTTGGAGTAGAGTACCTGAGAGAACCAACCGTCGAAAACACATAAGCGATTGGAGCCGCAAGAGGTTTTGCAGGTATGCTCAGTTCAGTTGATTGCCTGCATTGCCAATGAAAGAGACATGCCAAAGGTTTGCACGAGATGTACCAAGCTCACACCAAAGATACCACCATCATACTCGAATCAGTGGCATGAAGAGATTTGTGGATTTGGCATTTTTCTTTTCTTTGGCATGCATGGTTCCCACGACGATATTGTTGTGCTCCAGCGATCTCTGACGTTCATTAGATGATCGACCTAAAGCTGCCCGCAATGGGGAGTATCATACACTACTTATTTAAACTTGATTTTGTATCATATTACAATACCATTGAGTATAAGTTATGTTATCTAGTTTGCATATATATCTAAGAAGATAACAATGTTTTTAAATATTAAACATGGTGTTTATTTGTTAAGATGTACTATATATTAAAATTTGGTTTATGTTAAATTTAAATTGAGTGTTGTAAAAAATATATATATTATCTTCCAATTTTTTGGCAATTGTTTGTATTGCATAGTGCATACATATATTTATGTGCGTATGTGCATGTGTTAGTGTATATTGTAATATTAGTAAATGCCATGGTAAAGATATCTAAAGCATGAAAAGTTTACATTGACCCCCTGTTTTTTGAAGCTACTATATATAGAAGACTCCTGCCAATCTGTAAAATTTAAAAGTTTTACATGAAAAGGCAAATATAGTTAACAAATATTTCAATACAATTTGCATAATATCTACGACAAAGAAATTAGTAGGCTAAGAGCATCTACAGTCGGGCGCCCCAAACCGCCTCATACGTCCGGGCGGGCTGCCCGGTCATTGAACGGTCACGATTTTTCGACTCAGATGCCCCCCTCAAACGGGTCTCAAACGCCCGGGCTGACCGGCACCCCTCATATCCAACCCAAATATAGGGCGGATATGGGGCGCCCGGGCGCGTCCGCCACATCAGCCCAGCCTACCCCGACCTCACAAATATCTCCACATCCGAAAAACCCTAGACACCGGTCAATCTGAAATCCACTTCACTCCCGTCTCCGTCCAGTCTACTTCTGGTCCCATCCCTCCTCCTGATGGCCGGCGATGGAATCGCGACGGATCCGAGGCACGTGCAGCCCGGTGCGAGCGGCTGCGGGCGAGGAAGAGGGGGGGGGGGGCGATGTCGGCCCGCCGTTCGCCCTCGATCACGCCGGTGGACCCCGAGGCCACAGTCCTCGCGTCGGTCCTCCGTTGCTCTCTGACGACGGCGGAGACGGATGTGCGGCGCCTCCGCCGGAAGAAAGCCACGGCGCTCCGACTCCCATCGAGATGTCGGAGCGCGAGGCAACCAAGGAAGCGGCAGTGAAGGCGGTCCGCCATGCGAAGGAGCAGGACCGCTTGCTCCACAGGCTGTCGGGCATGCGTTGCAGCTCGGACTCGGACCTGGCTAACGGATCCTCCTCCAGTCCGACGACGACGCGCCTCCGCACGCCGACGCTAACACGGTGAAGGGGGCACAACCGCACCGACGACCGGAAGGGAAAGGGTCGGGCGAGGAAATGGTGATTTCCTCCGCCCTTCCCCGTTATGTTTAAATTTTAGCTATGTTTTAAGTTCGTAGTATGGATTTGCCATTGAACTCCGATGAACTATGCTTCTTTTGTCCGGCGATGAAAAGTTGACCCGATGAACTGATTGTGTGTTGTTGATTGTGTTACATAGCGTTGCATGGTTTGTATGGATTCGAGGGCTCGGATACGAGGGATGCGGGTGTGAAAGCCACCAAATGAGACATGTCTGGTCAGTGCTCGCGGACGTGCCGGGTGGCCTGGATTTGCAACCTGTCGGCCGTAGATGCTCTAATTAAGTCCACTTTGGAGGATCGCCTATTTACTCGCCCTATAGGCCGGCCCTCGGGAGGAACTACATGCATGCAAGACATCAACAAACGAAAAAGAATCCACCGCCGACCACTCCTTTTCTTAGTCTCGTCCATGTGATGTGAGCATGTGCCAAGTGGACGTGCGATCCGTCTTGGCTTCCTCAGCCGCTCATATTCTTCTTCTCGGATTTTCTTGAGTTTATGCCATTATTGCTAGGGGATTCGAGTCAAAAGCTGGGGGACCCGTGCCTTGATAGCCTATAAACCTCTCACCCAGTTTTGTGATAAGCTGATAGATATGAGCAGGATGGGATGGCTGCAAGTTTTTGGTGACGGTGACGGTGACGGGAGGATCCGCGTGTTTCCCTCGGATATTCTTGTGCAGTGCAATGTCTCTGCTCATTTATTTCCTTTCCTCACTACGCAGACCCAGGGATGGGCTGGCGTTGGCCGGTGGCCAACTATTCTTCAAACGAAATTGCTTCATGCACGATCCTCCTGGCCGACGCATGCACGACACCGAAATCCAACAGCTGGTGTCTGATGTATGCACGCATGTGTAGCCGGATTTTAAACATCGTGTACGAGTCGTTCAAGTTTTGTCGTGTGTATAGCATAGCTTCTTCAAACATCAGGCGTTCAATAAATATGAGTGAAATTGGGGTGACAATTTCCATAGTTGACCACCGGAGAATACTAGAACAATCATATAAATCTTCTCAAAGTTCTTGTAGGGGAGGAGAATAATATTTTGACGAGCATCGATGGCCTCCAGAAACTTGGTGTCCACTTGCTTCCTCGCTCATGAAGGCGACACATACCGATGGAATCAAGAAGGCAAGATTCAAATGCTCCTTCTATATAGAAGCACAAAAGGAATGCTAGTTAATTGGTGGCAAAGTCGAGCTTGCCCGTTCATTGGCTTACCTGGGTCTCCAACAGAAGCCCATACGGCACACATCTAATCAGAGGGGATCCATCAATAATATATGTCAAATGATAGGAGCAAACATCAACTTGTTAGGTTGCATGGTCCATGACCTGGCCTCCATCCCTGTCCCATCTTCATCTCTATATATCCATTGGTTGAAGGTTTGATCAATGTATAAAGTTCGGCCGTGGTGTACCAATGGATAATGCGGTCCATGAAAGTTACAGGCACACATATCAATTGCACTCAGGCAAACTGTGTTTCGATTAATGGATAGGATAAAATGCCCCATTCATGCATGGAGTCATCCAGTGTCATCATCCAGTAAAGAAATTCTTGCTGCTTTTTCCAAAGGATGTCTACACTTTGTAAAAAAAATAAAAAATCAAAGTTTCTGCTGTCAAATGATGCAAGCAACCTATTTCCCTTCTTCTTGTGGAGATGTGAACGTGTGATCTTTTTCTACACCAAATGATGGCGATCGTTTTTTTTTTTAAATTTGTTCACGGTGCAAATAAGAAGAACGCCATTGCTTAGCTTAATCCAACTCGAAATTCGCCTTGTTATATCTGTTGTTCGCACAAATGCAACATGAACATCCTCGCAGTACGTTTTAAAGTCGGATTAGCCGAGGCAAAGACGCACTCGGCCTCTGGTTCATCTCTAAATTGAAGGATGTAAATTACATACAGATGTAGACAACATCGCCGCCTCCATCGATTAATCATTACTACTGACAAATCCTTCCTTATAATCTACACCCTTCGTCTTATCAAATGAATGGAGTACCAGTAGCTAAGAGCAACTCTAACGCGCCGACTCATTTCATCTGCACGTGTTCGTTTGGATCGCCACAGACATAAAAGTCGCCCAACGCGCCGATCCAAATGAACGCGCGTCCGCTTTCCGTCCGTTTGTCGACCCATTCCTTGCCCAAATTTGGGCCTCATTTGCGTCGGCGTGGACACGAAGCGGACGCGCATGATGCGCGCCTAGTCTTTCCCTGGCCCGCTAGTCGGTGGCACATTGGTCATTCTCTTTCACCCCTATCGACAGCAAGCCCTCGCCCTCCCCACCCCTTCGTCGCCGCCGCCCAGTTCCGGTGGCTCTGCCAGCAGTCCGCGCCTACCCCCCCCCCCCCCCCACGCCACCACACCCGGCGTCGGCGCCACCACCACCTCGCCGTCGGGCCGCCGCAACTTTCCACACCCTTCACACCCGTTGTCGCCGCGAGCACAAAGTCGCCTCCCCCCTGGCCCGACCAGCTCCTTCACCCGACTCCGTCGTGATCGCCTGACGCCGCCACGCTCGTCAGACGCCGCTAGGCCAGCTACCTGGTCCAGGGGAGGTGCGCATCTCTTCGTCGGCCAACTTCTTCGACGACGCCCGCAAGTTGTTCGGCAGTTTGCCCCAAAGGTACAAATGGACTCCGCCGACGAGTTTTTTTTCCATAATTTTCTCTGCGACTCCGACGATTCCTCATCGGGCGATGAGGAGATGGTGTCTGTTGTTTTGGTCCATGACCACCTTAATAGGCAGCGACTGTTGTTCCGGGGCTCGATCCCGGGGCTCACTCTGGCGTTGAATTGCAATCGAGAGAGCGGCCATTTCCTTCTTTGGAATGACTACTTTGACACAGCCAACCCGCTGTTCAAACATTAACAATTCCGGCGGAGTTTCCGTATGGCTAGACATGTTTTCAACCGTATTCGAGAGGGGGTAGTCGGAAACGGTAAGTATTTCGAGTGCAAGGAGGATGCCCTTGGAAAGATTGGCTTCTCATCTTATCAGAAATGCACTGCAGCTATCCGGATGCTTGCATACGAAGTGCCGGGTGATCTCATTGGTGAGTACGTTCATATGAGCGATTCTACATGCCTAGAGTCCATGTACAAGTTCTGCAAGGCCGTGATTGCAGTGTTTGGCCCCGAGTGCTTGAGAGAGCCGACTGTTGAAGATGCAACCCGCTTGCTGACGATGAATGCCAACAGGGGCTTCCTAGGGATGCTTGGCAGTATAGACTACATGCACTGGGAGTGGAAGAGCTGCCCTTCTGCTTGGCAAGGGCAATATAGGGGCCATGTTGGGGCTTGCACCATCATACTTGAGGCCGCGGCCTCACAAGATCTATGAAAATGGCACTCTTTCTTTGGCATGGCCGGATCGCACAATGATATTAACGTGCTTCAACACTCACCGGTGTTTGCAAGGCTTGCCGAAGGCAACAGCCCGCCGGTCAATGTTAACATCAATGGACACAACTACAACAAAGGATACTACCTAGCTGGCGGTATCTATCCTCAGTGGACCACTATTGTAAAGACAATCCCCAACCCTATCGGAGAGAAGAGGAAAATATTTGCCCAAGAGCAAGAGAGTGCTAGGAAGGATGTCGGGCGTGCCTTTGGTGTTCTGAAATCTCGATGGGGCATCGTCCGGTATCCTGCTAGAACTTGGAGCACCAAGAAGTTATGGTAGGTGATGACTGCTATGCAATAACCAATATGCACCAAGTAGTACTCTTTTGTACCATGCGACGATACGCTATCGTGGCTATCAGTTGACTGTGAGCAGTGGTACCTTGACTAGAACGTCCACCGCAGAAAAGAGAGAGCGCAAGTTGGCGTCGCGGAAAAACGCTGGCACTTCCGAGTACTTGTGTTGTGTGGCCGCGCGCGGAGGAGTCAAAGCCGATGTGCCACTGCCGACCTCCGCCGCCCCTGCCGAGGAGGCGGCAGCGACCGGCGTCTCCTTTTTGTTCTTCCCAGGTTGTTTCCTAGCACCAACCGCGTCCACCGGCAAGGCGCCAACCGGCGTCTCGTTCGATCTTTTTTGTTCTTCCCAGGTTGTTTCCTAGCACCAACCGTCAAGGCGCCAACCCACCTCTGGCTGCCGCCCCGCGGGTCAAGAAACGACGGCTGGGGGAAACAGGAGGCACGCACGCGGTGTCCGCCATCGTCCCTTTGGACGTTCCAATTCCATGGGGGCATCCTGGGTTGATACGCCGGGAGCCACCGGTTTTTGTTTGCGTCGGCACACACCCTCTCAAATAAGAGTATTTCGAGGAACTGGGTCAGTCACGCGACCGGGGTGAGCTGCCAGTGTAGAAATCACGCTCGTCTACATGCCTCTACAAACTTTACTATAGATGGAATGGGCGTGCTGCGCCCGGCTATATCCGTGTCCTTCGCATGCGAGTTTGGGTTCGGGCCACATATTGTTGGTGAGTGGTTGTCGTGTGCATTCTTAGGCTAGTCACATTGGGGAGGAACTTAGGAGTAACATCACACACTTCAATACAACTTTGCTTATGTGGCACGTATTTAATGAAGAGAGAGGTGCTTGTGGTACTCCCTCCGTCCGGGTTTATTAGGCCTCTCAGCATTACAAGCATATCCCCTTTTATAAGGCCCCGCTTTGAAAAGGTGCATGCATGCAACCATTTCATTGGTTGTATTGAAAGTCATTGTTGTTGGTGCCATGGCTGGAAAATTAATACACTTCATGCCTGCTTTTTCATTGGCTGCATGCATGTGAGAGAGTGCATTGGGAGTGGAATTGAAGAATTAATGTGAGCAAATTACTATGTATCTTGGTCTAAGAAAAGTTGTCTTTAGGCCTAAGGCTGGTCATAGTGGGAGTAACATAGGTAGTAACATAGATGCCACATAAGCAAAAATGGTGATGTGGCAAGTAGTTAATGAGGAGAGAGGCAAATAGAGTAACATAATATGTTACCATCACATAGCGGTTTTCAATGCATAATGAGTCTACAAAGTAATAAATGAAGGCAACTATGTTACCACACCTATGACACTACCCACTATGAAGGTAGTAACATAGACTAGCAACATATGTATGTTACTAGTCTAAGTTACTCCCCACTATGACCAGCCTAATAAACCCGGACGGAGGGAGTAACTAGCTAAGTTACCGGAACATCACACATTCTAAGAAATAATGAGTCTATAACCTAATAAATACATCGTTGCATGACACTACTCCCTCCTTTCCGGTTTATAAGGCTCAATTCAAAAATCTTACCAACCAAGGTAGATGGTGAGTGGTGGAATACCTTTTGGAGTTTGCAAAAGTATCCAATTAATGCTCTTAGAGCATAATTGGTTTGATGCCAACATTTGGCATTGCCAATATTTGGCAAGCCAACATTTGGCAAAGTCAAAAGTTGCCAAAAATTGGCAATTTTTTGTGAGATTGACAAGAAAAGTTGGTAGCCAACCAATCACTAGCCAACATTTGGCATCGAACCAATTATACTCTTGTTTTTCTCAAAAAAATATGTTTACCAATGCATTAATTGCAATGCATGCATGCATAAATTACATGCATTGGTCAATTTTCTCTTAATACTTGCATGCAATGATTTAATGCACCTTGGAATCTGAACATGTGATGGGAAACAACCAAATTGAGCCTTATAAAATGAAAAAACTAAAATTTTGAGATAAGCCCTATAAACCGGAAAGGAGGAAGTACATATATGTTCCTACCCACTATGGAGGTAGTAACATAGTCTAGGAAAGTGTGTAAGTTACTAGCTTATTTTCTTGCCCATTGTGACCAGCCTTATAAGAAGATGGTCAATACTGATGAGGTGATGGGTCTGAGCAGCAGCCGAAGGAAACAATGGTAGTAGCAACAAAACCCAAAAATGTTAGACTCACGGATTCACTTTTACTTAATCAACTGACTTTTTGGGAGGGCCCGCGTCCCCTAATGCCCAATTAACAAAACATACGTCAGCCTAGCCCTGTAAAACGCTCGTAAAGTGCCCATGTATGTAGCATTGCTCAACAAAACCTCTGCCACCGAAACCAATCGTAACTAAATCCTGACCTAGTGACCCATAAAGCAACAACAAATGAACACACCTCTAAGAAATCAACTGACACTGATCGGCAGGACCATCGGACGACAGACCCATCACACAAACAGAAATTAGACAGTCGGTCTAACAAGCGCATGGAGAAACCAGCTCCCCCGAGAGAACCGATCCCCAAACCCAGTGAGCCCACTGGTTAACCGGACGACCCCACCTTGTGAGCCTGACCGCAAAAAGTCAACCGCACACCCTACGCCGCGCCACCATCGACACCCTTATCAGATACCCCATGACACATCCAGCATGTCGACACAACAGCCAGAGTACTCGAACGCACAGTGGCTTAGATCAGAGGAAAATAACCCCCTCATACTCATGGGAGAGACTTGAATCAGAGTAAAAACAAATCAGCTCACCAGCCTAAGAGCATCTCCAATAGACGGTCCATATGTAAAAATAACAAACTTTTGAAGCTTCGAAAGCAAAAAACGCTGCTCCAACCGTTAGTCCAGATGTAAAAAAGAATTGTATCACCGCCTCCCGGAGATGTAAAATTGAAAACTTCATGATGCAAATTTACATCACGAGATACAAGTGATGTAAAACCGCCGCCGCCCGCGAAACTACCAACCACCAGTTTCTTTGCCTTCCCGCTTGCGACCGCCTGCCCGCAACCCGCCCGTCCGTAGCCCTCCCCCCCGCCTTCCACCGCCGCCATGGCCGAAGCCGGCGACCCCACCGCAGCTGGTGGGCTGACCCACGTCCCCGCCTTCGCCGCGTCCATGCCGCCGCCCCAGATTCGCACCGCCCCGGCCAGTCGTCACCACGCCGGCTGTTCCTACGAAGGCGACGAAGGCACGAGGCGGAGGCAAACAGCCGGCCAATCGCGGCCGGAACCCGACCAAAAGTTCGGCTCGGCCGGCCAAAATCTCGAAGGCAGCCGCGGCGGCTCGGGTTGCCGACTTGCAGCCACGACCGGCGGCGTCCTCAACCAGCCAAGGAGCCGTTCCCCCACCTCCGCTGACCGTGGAGGAAGATGTGGCCACGTCGACGACCACCGCCTCCAACATGTTTGATGATATGTCGCAAAGGTAAAACAAAATATTCTGTGCTCTCGTGTGTTGTTTCAAATTGAATGTGATGTTGAATGTTTGTACCTTCAATTGTAGTCTTGATGATGAAGCTTTTTTGCATGCTACAAATGTGGCAAATGATGATTATGTGTCACAAGAATATGAAACCCAATATGGTGATGACAATCTTGACATGGATGATGAGGGCTTTGTTGCGAAGGGAAGAAGTGGAAATTATAACAATGCAGAGGATGTGTCAATATGCACCGCATGGAAGAAAATCTCTCAAGATGCATCCGTTGGAAGCGACCAAACGGTAAACACATATTGGTAACGCATCAAGGATTACTTCGATGAGCGCAACACAAATGGTCACTTTCGTTCGAGCAACTCTCTTCGCCAACGTTGGTTCCCCATCAACGCCGAATGTCAAAAGTGGTCCGGTTGCTTGTCAAATGTTGCTCACATGAACACAAATGGTTGCGGTGATAGTGAATTGGTAAATGTTTCCTCTTCGTGCGTGTTTTTTTTAAATATTAGATTGTTCCACATTTTGATGATGACGTGTTGGTTGTTTTATTGTAAAAAATGATTGCGCAAGGATTGTTTCAAGAGAGGAACGTGAAAGGCGAGAACAAGAAAAAGAAAGGAAAAGCTTTCACTTTTTATCATTGCTACAAGAGAGCTCAAGGATGAGGAGAAGTGGAAAACTAGAGAGACTTTTGATGCTTCAAAGAAGAGTGTGGTGATTGAGGATGAAGAAGATGTCTCCGGTGAGGATAGGAGCCCCACTCCTCACTCCGTGACAAAATCTTATAGGCCCGATGGAAACAAGAAAGTGAAGGGAACCAAGGTCGGAGACAATGATCTCAAGGAAGGATTTGATGCCATTGTCATGGCGAGGAAAGAGTATGCCGAAGAAAAAATAATGTTGAAGCTCAAGGAAATAGAGGAGAGGAGTGAGGCCGAGCGAGGTAGGGCGGCGGCCGAAGAGAAGAGGGCGGCGGCTGAGGAGAGGAAGGTGGAACTAGAGGAGAAAAATCCGTGGCCGAGGAGATGAAGATGGTCGAGGAGAAAGCACTCAAGTTTATGTTCATGGACATATCTAGACTTGATCCCAAGGGAAAGGCCTATGTTGAACTTTGTCGCGATGAAATGTTCATGAAGAAGCAAATGCTCACGAGGCAATGATGATGGGAGGAGGCAGCCATGGGTCGCTACATGAACATGATGGGAGGTGCCATGAATGGTGCATTTGGCGGAAATATGGGAGGTAGCTTCGGTGGTGTTATGGCGCTGCTAGAAAGAGGGCGCGAGAGGGCCGGCCGGGGGCCTTTTTGCCCACGGCCGGGCAAGAGGGAAGGGATTTCCTTCTTAATTCTTGCTTGATTAGATTGATACATCTCCTCTTTTTATATAGAGAGGTTTACTTGACTCCCAAGCAAGGCTTACTTGACCCCTAAGCAAGCGACCCTTATATCTAATTAACCCTAAGACTAACGGGCCCAATAGGCCCATTACGTACTCTAACACTACACCCCACCTGGACATGCAGCTTGTCCTCGAGCTGCAGCCTAACCAACTTATAACCATGACTCGATGCAACACAAACCTAACACCTAAAAACACACCTTTTACATCTCGGCTTGTTTTATTATTCTCAACCTGAAATGGACTGGGACGCTTTATTTTGGACCCCTTAACAAAAATTGGACACCATCCGCACGTCGGACGTGCACGTGTACAACCACCTGGATCCCATGGACACCACCTGGACAAAAGGAGTGCATGTGTATGACCACCTGGAAGTGGTCGCAAGAGTGACTAGCAGAGGCGCCCTCATGGCGGCCGGTGGCGGAATGCAGTGGTGCTACGCGGTGCGCTGCTGTTGGTGACACCATGCCTTCTCCCTGCCGGACGGCTGTTGGTCTGCACCGCACAGAGAAGAGTGGAGGGCTTGCGATGGAGAATGACGAGGAGGGGTGCGCCCCTCAACCGTCGATGTCGCAGACTTTGAGGTCACTGCCCGCGGGGAAAACAGCATGCCCGCCGCCCGTGGGGGAAACCGCATGCCCAAGATCCCCGACACCGCGGACAGGATCGAAGTCCTTTGCGCAGCGAAGGGCAACCTGGAGGAGCGGCAGCTGCAGACCACGCATCTCCCGCACACGCCAACGCACTAGGAGGCCGTGCGCAGCAGCCTGCAGCCTCACCGCCGCCGACACGTGACGGGTAGCGATCCAAGACGGAAGCGGTGACGGCAACGGCGGGGACTTGATCTGCTGGATGTGGACGCGCTGGGATGGCGGCGGCACTGATGGGAATGAGGTCGTCGCAGTCCTGTCGTAGGGCATCCCACACTGGGCGGTGGAGCTGACCGGCGATGGCTGCTGCAGCTGCTGCGGTGTTGCGCCGGGCGCGGCGGAAGCCGCCAGGAGCGGCGGCTGCCACCGCAGCCAGGGCTGAGCGGTGGTGGCGATGGATGGCAGCTGCAGCAGCCCGGCAAGCACGGCAAAGGCCGCCTGGTGCGGCGGCAGCCACGGCGGCGCGGGGGCGGTGATGGGCGGCGCAACCGGGTGCGTCCCGTAGGACCTGCCCAAGAACAGGCGGATCTCCTGGACTGCCTGGTTTAGGTCCCGCAGGACCCCGGACACCTCCTCCGGGGTGAGGACGGCGGGGGCGGGCGCGACGGAGGATCCCGGCGCGGGCAGGAGCAGGGCGACGATCGTGGTGGTCGCCGGAGGCGACGAGGTGACCGGCAGCGGAAGAGACGGGCTTGGAGGCGGTGAAGACATGATCGAACCGAAGCTAGCTGATACCAAATTGTTATGGTGCTGCTAGAAAGAGGGCGCAACAGGGCCGGCCGGGGGCCTTTTTGCCCACGGCCGGGCAAGAGGGAAGGAATTTCCTTCTTAATTCTTGCTTGATTAGATTGATACATCTCCTCTCTTTATATAAAGAGGTTTACTTGACTCCCAAGTAAGGCTTACTTGACCCCTAAGCAAGCGACCCTTATCTCTAATTAACCCTAAGACTAACGGGCCCATTAAGCCCATTACGTACTCTAATAGGTGGCAACATGGAAGGTGGCTTTGGTGGCATGGGAGCCGGCTTTGGAGGCAACATGACTGGCATGGGAGGTGGCTTTGGAGGCAACACGATGGATGGCTATGGAGGTGGCTATGGCGGCAACATGACCGGCATGGGAGGCAATGAAGGTGCTTCCGGTTGTGCTCTCGGCAATGATACTTCACCGCTTCACAACGTTGACAAAGAAGCCGGTGATGATGATGATCGTACCACGGTTTATAACGCCAGTGGTGTTGATGATCCGCATGAGTGATATTCGTGCGTGTAGGCCGAAAAACTTTGATTAAGATGTTGCACTTTTGGTAGAGGGATTTCAAACTATGATGATGATGATGCACTTTTGTTATGATTTGAACTATGATGATGATACATTTTATTGTAAATTTAAGTCATATTTGAATGCAAAACCGCGGCTGTGCAGTGGCTGAACAGTAGCCGCGCGGCCGCCGGCCGGTTTTGCATCTTCGTTTTGGACCATCTGTTGGAGTTGCTCTTTTTTACATCTTTGTTTTGGATTATCTGTTGAAGTTGAGCCTTTTTCGAAGATGTAAAAAACATTTTTTGACGCTTCAAATTTGGACCACCAAAATATACATCATCTATTGGAGATGCTCTAATCTGGCGGCCAAGATAGTTATTATCTATTATTTGGTGACCGACGAAGCTCGCACAAGAGTGGCATGAGGAGACGGGTAGTCAACTTCGCATAATCTTGGAGGGGATTTGGCATATGTGTGGGCCACTGTTCTCAATGTGGGCTTGGGCTGAATAGAGGCGAATCATGACATATATTCTTTTTTACTTTTATCTAAAAAAGTAATATTCTTTTATTTTGTTAGCACGGTACATGGGATTGCGTAGGAGGGTAGCAGTGCTTGGACGATTGTCAGAGATGAGTCGACGTAGCTGCGTTTGTTAGGCGGGCACACGTGTGTGCGACAGGTTGTTTGGATATTGCCCTAAACGTTGGTGTATTGACATGTGTGGCTTGGAAGTAATTTTGTCTTTGTATGTCTTGTAGAGATGAGAGGCCTTAGGTAGTTCTGGTACACTGTATGATGTGTAACTTCATGATTTGGACTGTGTGTGTAATTTGTTGTTTGGTAATTGACTCGGTAGTTTCAGGCATGGAGCCCGATGGAGAGTCGTCCTACTTTCGCGGAGTTGTCATGCAAACGCCTCAAGCGGCCTTTTATGGGTTGGTCATGGGCACGATTAAAACCGTGATTTCTTTATATTTCAAATTCTTTTGTTTAAGAAAGTTTCAAAAATGTTGTCAAAATTTAGTTTTAAAGAAGGGATAAACTATGTTGAGGAAATTGAAAACTATCTGTGTGTGTGAATACAAATGTTCATGTATATGAAATAAAAATTTCATGGCATACTAGAGATATATGTATATGTAGAAAAAAATATTTATGTATTAAAAGTTAATGTATTTTTCTATAAAAGAATACATTTTTAAAAGGTAGAACATATGTGTGTAAGGTATACAAATAAATAAAAACAATGAAAGCAAATCAAAAAGAAGTAAAACAACAAAAACTTCTGATAAAATGAAAAGGGGAAATAAAAAAGGAAGAAAATTTATAACTTATTAGAAGAGAAAAGCAATACTGAAAACCAGCGAGTCCAACCGAGGCATGCTGGTTGATAGTGTGAAAGTGAAAATGATTGAGAGAGTGAACTTATGATTTTATTGATTGAAGAGTAGGGTATTTATACCCCTGTTACAAGGCGATAACTACATAGGCGGTAACTAGCTGGTTGCTAAACTACACAACGGACCTAAGCATGGATTATTAGGATTTAATCCTTAACACTCCCCTAATCTATGCTTCACTAGGTGAATATTCATCATCTTAATAGACCCCTCCTAATATATGGACGCCTTTAATAATGTTCATCATCTTCATCTTGAGAGATCATTTATACAAGTCTCCTCCAAAAACCCCGTGAGAAAAATTGGACTCATCAGCGCGCGGTCGCATTCTCCACTACCTCGGCAGCGACGAGGGAGGCAACAACTGTTTGTCGTCCCGGAGTGCCATGACGGCGCAAGAGTATGCATACAGGGAGCAACACCGGAGGGACAGGCGCAACATGGCGTGTCGCTCCAAGTTCGCGGACTCTAACGCCCCGCCACCACACATCGCAACAGGCCCTGGATCTGGCGCATGCCTGGACCCTAGACCGCTTTGTGACAATGTCGGAAACGGCCAAGCGCTGTCTCGGCTGCCTCGACGGGGAGATGGCCAAGTACGGCGTGGAGTGATCTCTCAGCAAGATCGCACCGCCAACGCTGCCTCCTCCAAGTACCGTCGTCCTCTTCCCCAGCCCATGTACTTGGTGGCCGCGGCCGCACTACGCACGATGCAGGAGGAAGCGGAGAAGATCATCTGCGGGCGTTGGGCGGCTGCCGGGAACCCTCCTGCGACGCTGCTCGAAGCCCGGACGCTCCGACTCCGATGCCGGATCCAGCGACAATGACGGAGTGGGAGCCTGCGGCCAACCCGACATTGCCTACGAGGTCACCGTCAAGTATAGGGTTGTTGGTGTAATACTTGCCCTCTTGTGTTTTGGAGATTGTTGACAGAAACATGCATGGACTGATTTGTTTGCTAGTGCACACAGAGAGAAATAGTCCATGCAGAACCGAAGAGAATGATGTCTCCTGTGTCATTTTCTTTCACCTCATCATAATTCTACGCCGTGCTTTTCCTTTGTAGTTCATACCTTATTTTCTCTCATGCTACTGCATCTGATCGCATATTGCATTACCATCATTATTGTCAAACCTGTGATAGCATATGCTCAAACTATTATTGGTTACTTCTTTGATAGATTTGTTCCTCTTTAGCGTGCCTGATTAAGTTCATTTCTACCTAACCTTATTTCCGCTGCTTTGTTTGGTATCAGTTCATAATATTCGCAAGAATTTTTAAGTCTCCCATTCACCCCCCTCTGGTCGATATACCCTCGGTCCTAACAATTAAGTGGTATCAGAGCGGGTTTTCCCTGTCTCTGTTTATTAAAGGTCTAACAACCTTGAGGTTTTGAGTATGTCATACACAGTTAGATCCTCGCACTCTGAAAGGTTTCCTATCTTCGATGGAAATGACTATGTCTACTGGAAAGAGAGAATGAGAATCAGACTTCAAGCCATTAATATAGAACTTTGGCAGATTGTGGAAAATGGATACACCATTCAGCACCCTGGTGCTCCAAATTCCGATGACAAAGCTATACTGCGGTTGAATGCACAATATCTCAAAAGACATTTTCATCCGGTTCCGAAAGCTTGACACTGCAAAGCAACTCTGGTATGCCATAAAAAATGCTCATGAAGTATTTATCACCAGAACAGATCCTCACACTAAAATGCTTCGTGCAATGTTTGCTGGTTTCAGAAGTCTTAGTAAGGAAAGTGCTACGGGACTCACTAATCGGTTGACCAATATTGTTGAAAGACTTCATCAATGATGAGTAACAGATATCACCGATAGAGATGTGGTCAACACGCTACTAAGTGCTCTTGATGCAACCTTTGATCCAATCGTAGCTGAAATCAAGCAAGGACTAGCCTATGAAGAACTTCACTACATCGAGGTCAAGACGTTGTTGTCTATTCATGAAGAAAAGATGGAACTTGAAAATGGATATGAAGATTCTTCTTCAGAAAGTGAAGGGGAAATTCTTTCACACTATGCCAGTTCACAAGAAGAAGACGTCGAGAATCGACACACTATCACAAGGGGGCGAGAAATGCTCACAATAAGCTTAAATGATCTCAGAAGACAGAATTTGTGTCTCACAAATGATGACGAATTTGACTTGCCTGAATCTTCAAGAAAGTTACCTCCGAAAGAAAAAAATGCTTCAAGTGTAAACAATTCAGTCATTTCATAGCAGATTGTCCTTGCTGGGATGAAAAACCTAGCAACAAATGGATATATCTTCACTTTAATGGATTCACTCAAATGGATCGTCACACTAAGCTCTCGAAGAAAAATGAATTTCCTCATCCTCTTCGACGAGACGAGTCACTGATGTACGAGCTAGAGCAATCATCAAATCTAATATGAAGAGAATATGACAATTGAACAGAGTATGTGCTGAAATGAATATGGAATCAGAAGATGAGACATCCAAATCAGAATCGGAAGATGAAGAGCTTCACAGAAGGTTAGGAAGAAATAATGCTTTTGTTGCTTATGAATCGTATGAGAAATCACTTGAATCAGACACCAACGAAAATGCCTCAAGTGATGATGAACCAATCACATTCTGTCTCATGGCAAACACCTCTGAGGACCAGGTATTAGCAAAACACCGAAATCTACAAATGGAATATTCTCCTGAATACATTTTCTATGCTAAACTGATTAAGATTGCAAAATCTCAACAAGATGATCTTGAAAAACATGAGAAGGATCTTAGGGAAACCGAAGGATTACTGGTCAAAGAGATGGAGAAGAATCAAAAGTTGATTGAAGAGCATGATGCTTTTTCTTCAACTATTGACGATCGTTCCAACCAATATGATTCCCTTAGCCGACTACGAGAGTTTATCAGATGAACTCCTTAACAACAATCAAGAACTCGAGTCACTGAAAGAGTCTCATAGTGTTCTTACGAAAGAAAAAGCTTCTCTCTTCACCGAGCAATCTAAACGACTTCCTGATGATTTTGTGCCTCCTTGCTCACAATGCCTAGAATGTAGCAATGCTGATTCAAATCCTGAAATATCTAATACTGTGATGTCTACCACGAAACCTTCTTTTTGTAGACTCGTGTTGGGCCTCCAAGCACAGAGTTTTGTAGGATAGTAGCAAATTTCCTTCAAGTGGATGACCTAAGGTTTATCAAACCGTAGGAGGCGTAGGACGAAGATGGCCTCTCTCAAAGAACCCTGCAACCATATAACAAAGAGTCTCTTGCAACACACCCAATACAATGGTAAATTGTATAGGTGCATTAGTTCAATGAAGAGATGGTGATACAATCGAAATATGGATAGTAGATATAGGTTTTTGTAATATGACATACAAAAACAGCAAGGTAACTAGTAATAAAAGTGAGCAAAAACGGCATTGCAATGCTTGGAAACAAGGCCTAAGGTTCATAATTTCACTAGTGCAAGTTCTCTCAACAATGATAACATAATTAGATCATATGGCAATTCCTCAACATGCGACAAAAGTCCTCCAAAGTTCCTATCACGGAGAACATAAGATGACATTGCTTGTAGGGTAAGAACCACCTCAAAGTTATTCTTTCCAATCAATCCATTGACCTATTCCTACAAGTATCACAAACAACCCTAGGGTTCGTAATAAAATAACACCATATGACACTGATACGTCCATTTTGCATCATGTTTACCTACTGTTATTTATATTGTTTTTATGCATAATAATGATTTTTTGGAGTATTCTAATGCCTTTTCTCGCATATATGCAAGGTTCACACAAAGAGGGAGAATACCGGCAGCTGGAAATCTGAACTTGAAAAAGCTACGTCAGGCCACCTATTCTGCACAACTCCAAATGAGCTGAAACTTCACGAGGAATTTTTATGGAATAAATAAGAAATAATGGAGCAAATAACTATTGGAGGGGGGGCCACCTAGTGAGCACAAGACATCAGGGCGTGCCAGGGCCCCGAGGCGCGCCCTTGTGGGTTGTGCTCAACCCAGCCCACCTCCGGTGCCCCTCTTCTGGTATTGAAGTCATTTTGACCTAGAAAATAAATAAGGGGAGGACTTTTGGGACTAAGCGCCGCCGTCTCAAGGCGGAACTTGGGAGGAGCACTTTTGCCCTCTGGCAGAGCGATTCCGCCAGGGGAACTTCCCTCCCGGAGGGGGAAATCATCGTCATCGTCATCACCAACAACTCTCCCATCTTGGGGAGGGCAATCTCCATCAACATCTTCAACAACACCATCTCCTCTCAAAACCTAGTTCATCTCTTGTGTTCAGTCTTTGTACCGGAACTATAGATTGGTGCTTGGATGACTAATAGTGTTGATTACATCTTGTAGTTGATTACTATATGGTTCATTTGGTGGAAGATTATATGTTCAGATACATTATGATATTTAATACCCCTCTGATCTTGAGCATGATTCTAATTTGTGAGTAGTTACTCTTGTTCTTGAGGTCACAGGAAAAATCTTGTTGCAAGTAATCATGAGAATTTTATATATGTTCGATATTTTGATAGTATGTACTTTGTGATTCCCTTAGTGGTGTCATGTGAATGTCGACTACATGACACTTCACCACACTTGGGACTAAGGGAATGCATTGTGGAGTTTTTATTAGATGATGGGTTGCGAGAGTGACAGAAGCCGAAACCCTAGTTTATGCGCTCTTCCGTAAGGGGCTGATTTGGGCCCAAAAGTTTAATGTTATGGTTAGAATTTATTCTTAATACTCTTCTCGTAGCTGCAGATGCTTGTGAGGGGGTTAATCATAAGTAGGAGGTTTGTTCAAGTAATAACAACACCTAAGCACCGGTCCGCCCACATATAAAATTATTAGAGTAGCGAACACAAATCAGACCAACATGATGAAAGTGACTAGATGAAATTCCCGTGTACCCTCAAGAACACTTTGCTTACCATAAGAGACTGTTTTGGCCTATCCTTTGCATCAGAAGGATTGGGCTACCTTGCTGCACTTTTGTTACCATTACCATTACTAGCTCGTTACAAATTATCTTGCTATCAAACTACTCGTTACTTATAATTTCAGTGCTTGCAGACATTACCTTGCAGAAAACCGCTTGTCATTTCCTTCTGCTCCTCGTTGGGTTCGACACTCTTACTTATCGAAAGGACTGCTATTGATCCCCTTTACTTATGGGTCATCAAGGCTCTTTTCTGGCACCATTTTCGGGGAGTGAAGCGCTCTTGGTAAGTGGAAATCGGTAAGGAAAAATTATTACTACATGCTGAAATTTATTGTCACTTGTTACTATGGAGAACAATCCTTTGAGGGGTTTGTTCGGGGTATCTTCACCTCGAACGGAACCACAATTAGTTAACCCTCAACCTACTGCACCTACTAGAAATATTGAATATGAAATTCCTTCGGGTATGATAGAACAACTGCTAGCTAATCCTTATGCAGGAGATGGAACCGAACATCCTAATATGCACTTAATATATGTGGATGAAATTTGTGGATTGTTTAAGCTTGCAGGTTTACTCGGAGATGAAGCTACGAAGAAGGTCGTCCCTTTATCTTTGAAGGAAAAAGCATTGGCATGGTATAGGCTATGCGATGATATTGGATCTTGGAATTGGAATTGGATGAAATTGGAATTCCATCAAAAGTTTTATCCTATGCATCTACTTCATCGCGATCGGAATTATATATATAATTTTTGGCCTCGCGAAGGAGAAAGTATCGCTCTAGCTTGGGGGAGGCTTAAATCAATTTTATTCATGCCCCAATCATGAGATCTCAAGAGAAATTATTATTCAGAATTTTTATGCTCGACTTTCTCATAATGATCGATCCATGCTTGATACTTCTTGTACGGGTTCCTTTATGAAGAAGACTATTGAATTTTGGTGGGATCTTTTAGAAAGAATTAAATGCAAATCTGAAGATTGGAAACTCGACAAAGGTAAAGAGTCAGGTATTAAGCTTGAGTTTGATTTTGTTAAATCTTTTATGAATACCTATGCTTTTCAAAAGTTTAGCACTAAATATGGACTTGACTCTGAGATAGTAGCCTACTTTTGTGAATCTTTTGCTACTCATGTTGATCTCACTAAGGAGAAGTGGTTTAAATAGCATCCACCTATTAAATAAGAAATTAAAGAACCGGTAATAGCTAAAGAAGAAACTATCATTTACAATGTTGATCTAGTTGTTCCTACTGCTTACATCGAGAAACCACCTTTCCCTGTTAGGATAAAGGAACATGCTAAAGTTTCAACTATGGTCAATAAAAGTTATATTAGAACACCTAAACGAGCTGAACAAATCAAGGTAGAACCTAGTCTTGCTATGGTTAAAGATCTCTTGGTCGATAATGTTGATGGGCATATTATTTACTTCGTTGGTGAAGCTGCTAGAATTGCCAAACCCGATGGGAAAGATAAACATAGACCTGTTGTTGGCATGCCCGTTCTCTTAGTTAAAATAGGAGATCACTATTATCATGGTTTATGTGACATAGGTGCTAGCGTGAGTGATATTCCTTTTACCTTATATTAAGAAATTATGAATGACATAGCACCCGCTGAGGTAGAAGATATAGATGTTACTATTAAACTAGCTGATAGAGACACCATCACACCACTTGGGATTGTTAGAGATGTTGAAGTCTTGTGTGGGAAAATAAAATACCCTACTGATTTTCTTATTCTTGGTTCCCCACAGGATGACTTTTGTCCCATTATCTTTGGTAGACCTTTCTTGAACACAGTTAATGCTAAAATAGATTGTAAGAAACAAATTGTCGGTGTTAGTTTTGGTGATGAGTCTCATGAGTTTAATTTTTCCAAGTTTAGTCAAGCATCATAAGAAATAATTGCCTAGTAAGGATGAAATAATTGGTCTAGCTTCTATTACTGTGCCTCCTATTGATCCTTTAGAACAATATTTGCTAGACCATGAAAATGATATGCATATGCACGAAAGAAATGAAATAGATAGAATCTTGTTCGAACAACAACCTCTGCTTAAACACAATTTGCCTATTGAAACTCTAGGAGGTCCTCCTCCACCTAAAGGTGATCCCGTGTTTGAATTAAAACAATTGGCATAAACTTTGAAATATGCTTATCTTGATGATAAGAAGATATATCCTATTATTATTAGTGCTAACCTTTCAGAACATGAAGAAGAAAGATTATTGGAAGTTCTAAGGAAGCACCGAACTTCTATTGGATATACTCTTGATGATCTTAAGGGCATCAGTCCCACTCTATGTTAGCATAAGATTAATATGGAACCTGATGCTAAACCCGTTGTTGATCACTAACGTCGGTTGAATCCGAAGATAAAATAAGTGGTAAGGACGGAAATATTAAAACTTCTGGAAGCAGGTAGAATCTATCCTATAGCTGATAGTAGATGGGTAAGTCATGTCCATTGTGTCCCTAAGAAAGGAGGTATTATTGTTGTTCCTAATGATAAGAATGAACTTATTCCACAAAGAATTGTTATAGACTATAGAATGGTAATTGATTTTATAAAATTAAACAAAGCAAGTAGAAAAGATCATTACCCATTGCCTTTTATTGATCAAATGCTAGAAAGATTATCTAAGCACATACATTTTTGCTTACTTGATGGATATTCTGTTTTTTCACAAATACCTGTTCTCAACCTAATCAAGAAAAGACCACTTCTACTTGTCCTTTTGGAACTTATGCTTATAGACATACGCCTTTTGGTTTATGCAATGCACCTGCTACCTTTCAAAGATGTATGACTGCTATATTCTTTGACTTTTGTGAAAAGATTGTTGAGGTTTTCATGGATGACTTTTCTGTTTATGGGAAGTCTTTTGATGATTGTTTGAGCAATCTTAATCAAGTTTTGCAGAGATGTGAGCAAACTAATCTTGTCTTGAATTGGGAGAAGTGACACTTTATGGTTAACGAAGGTATTGTTTTGGGCCATAAAATTTCTGAAAGAGGTATTGAGGTGGACAAAGCTAAGGTTGATGCAATTGAGAAAATTCCATGTCCTAAAGCTATCAAAGGTATTCGTAGTTTCCTTGGTCATGCTGGTTTCTATAGGAGATTTATCAAAGACTTATATAAAATTTCTAGGCCTCTTACAAATCTTTTGCAAAAGGATATTCCTTTTGTTTTTTATGAGATTGTCTAGAAGCCTTTGAAACACTAAAGAAAGCCTTAATTTCTGCACCTATTGTTCAACCACCTGATTGGAACTTGCCTTTTGAAATTATGTGTGATGCTAGTGATTATGTTGTTGGTGTTGTTCTAGGACAAAGAGTTGATAAGAAATTAAATGTTATCACTATGCTAGTAAAATTCTAGACAGTGCCCAACGAAATTAGGCTACTATTGAAAAAGAATTTTTAGCAGTTGTGTTTGCTTGTGATAAATTTAGATCCTATATTGTAGATTCAAAGGTAATTGTTCACATCGATCATGCTGCTATAAAATATCTTATGGAAAAGAAAGATGCAAAACCTAGGCTTATTCGATGGGTTCTCTTGCTACAAGAATTTGATTTACATATCACTGATAGAAAAGGTGCCGAGAACCCTGTGGTTGATAACTTGTCTAGGCTTGAAAATACTCTTGATGACCCACAACCTATTAATGATAGTTTTCTGGATGAGCAGTTAGTTGCAATAAATGTTTCTAATAGTACCCCTTGGTATGCTGACTATGCTAATTATATTGTTGCTAAATATATCCCTCCTAGCTTTACATACCAACAAAAGAAAAAAAATCTTCCATGATCTAAGACATTACTTTTGGGATGACCCACATCTTTATGAAGAAGGAGTAGATGGTATTGTTAGACGTTGTGTACCTGAGCATGAACAGGACAAATCCTACGGAAATGTCACTCTGTTATGGAGGACATCATGCGGGAGACATAACTGCTCACAAGGTATTGCAATCTGGGTTTTATTGGCCTACTCTCTTCAAGGATGCCCGTAAGTTTGTCTTATCTTGTGATGAATGTCAAAGAATATGTAATATCAGTAAGCATCAAGAAATGCCTATGAATTATTCACTTGCTGTTGAACCATTTGATGTTTGGGCATTTGATTTCATGGGGCCTTTTCCTTCCTCTAATGGGTATACTCATATTTTGGTTGCTGTTGATTATGTTACTAAGTGGGTAGAAACTATTCCAACTAGTAGTGCTAATCACAACACCTCTATCAAAAATGCTTAAGGAAGTTATTTTCCCAAGGTTTGGAGTCCCTAGATTTTTAATGACTAATGGTGGTTCACACTTTATTCATGGTGCTTTCCGTAAAATGCTTGCTAAGTATGATGTTAACCATAGAATTGCATCACTGGTACGCGTCGTTGCTGTACAAACAGTTTTAAACGCCTTTCCACGACAGCATTTGGAACCGTCACCTAGTGGGTGTGGGCGATTAGGGGGTCCTTTCCACACGACCCAGAAGCCGTCGGGGATAGGGACCCTACAATACTCCTTTTCATTTGTGGTTGCATTGCCATCGCAGTCGGTATTCTGTGGTGCTATGTTTACGATGCCCGGCCCATCACAAACGGTTCACTATTATAGAACATGTATGATAAGCATACAATCACACACATTCGCTTTTCACAAACCGTATGCAATAACTAATTAAGAAGATTAGCTAATCGTCGTACGAGTGTCGGATAGGATTACAGAATGTCGGACCGTCATAACAATGTCGTACACGACAACTTTTGCACACGCTATTCTGTGGTGCAACGTTTACCATGCATACTTCATCAGAAACAGTTCATGGTTGCGAATCGTGTATGATAAGGTAACTATCGCACACGCTATTCTGTGGTGCAACGTTTATGATGCATACTTCATAAAAAACAGTTCATGGTTGCAAATCGTGTACGGTAAGGAAACTATCGCAAATGGTTAGTTTGCCAGCACCGTTTGTGATATTGTCTAACATCGCACATGCTTTGCAAACGGCAACTGTGTGCATGCTTGCACATGTTTCCTCTCTGTGAACCGTCTCGGATTATGGTGTATATCGCAAACATTTGTATTTTACCAACTGTGTGTGCCGTAACAACCTGGAGAGCGTAATTTCACCGTAATTTAATTGCTGCTATATCAAACTGAAATTGAAATTTAAATTTAAATTTAAATTGAATGTATGCTATAGCTTTATTCATATCCATCAGGTTCAGACAACCAATGAATTATTCGATTAATAGGTACACATCAAGAATTACATAAGAACCAAATAAAGAATGATGAACCACAGTTGTATACTTGTACTATTAAATATGGTAAAGAAAGAGGCGAAATACATCCTGGTTGCTGAACAAGGTGAAGCGGAACGCCCATATTGTGCCCTCCTCCATGCAGAAGGCACGCACAACTCTAGTCCAACCCCTTGTGATGGCCGACCGCCCACCCTTCACGGTCTTCATGGAAACATCTAGATAATCATCGTGTTCTGGTAGAAATATTTTAACCTTTGCATGCCCACCAATCATGTAGCTTGAGAGGTAATCTTTAGTAAACTGCTTTGGGAACCACTGCAAAGGGAAAAAGATTCAGACATTATCATCTAAAACAACTCATTATGGGCAGTAAAAAGAAGGCTGCAGAGTTCTTACTTACCATCCTGTAGTTCGCTGTTGTATTGGATAAAGTGTAAACAAATAGTTTAATTTCCATCTTTTGACCCATTTTACTAACAATCTTTATGAGCTTCCTCACTTGATGGTGGTTCATTGATATCTCATTTCCCCATACGCAGAAAGGGTCGAAGCGCGAATCTTTACCAATGGCTTATGTACATAAAAGCTCCAAGTTAATATTAGAAGATAAACACCAATTGCACAATGATGTAGTAAACACTCTTATATAATATCTTATAACATCCAATATACTCATATATTAGATGAATTAACATCTTATATTATGGGTCGGAAGGAGTTTATTGCATTCTGACAAATTGTCGGCTGATTAACTACTGCTGTATCCATGGGTTAGAGTTAGTTTGAGCTAGTTTGGGATCAAATAGCCCTAAAGTATATCTAAACATGAGGGCTAGTTTGGGCTAGTTGCATCTATAACCCACCCAAAAAAAATATC
Organism: Triticum aestivum; assembly: GCF_018294505.1. Taxonomy (NCBI): domain Eukaryota; kingdom Viridiplantae; phylum Streptophyta; class Magnoliopsida; order Poales; family Poaceae; genus Triticum; species Triticum aestivum. Next base: position 114,687,638 of record NC_057801.1, on the reverse strand, counting down.
CAACCCAAGAGGTGCTAATTGGAGCTAGTTCTCCTAGTGCATTTATTGCCAATCTAAGTATCTAATCCTATCATCCAAACACCTCTATGGATGGAGTTAGTTCAGGGTTAGTCATGAGCTAGAAACTAACTCTAACCTCTGAGATAAGTAGAGTATCCAAACAGGGCTGTGTTGTTGTTGTTGTTGTTGTTGTTGTTGTTGTTGTTGTTGTTGTTGTTGTTGTTACTGCTGCTGCTGCTCTTCTACATGTATCTAGACATCAGCAGAACATTAAGGTAACACTCTTCCTTGTTGCTATGTAGCCTAGGATTGCATATGTAGACATTAAGTATAGTGCATGTTGCTATGTAGCCTTAGATATATTACATATGGCCCTAGTTAACCTAACGATAAATGGGTTGCAGATATATTCAGTTAAAAGTTCGATTCACCGATTAGTCCCTTATCAGCCCCCGGCCTATATGGTACCAGCTACCGATATCCTGAACAGTGAGCATATATAAGCCATGGGATGAAACTAACCTTGATGGAAAACAACAATCGTTCCCAAAATTGTCCTGTGTAGGGACATCGAGAAGCATGTTAAGCACAACAGGCTAAACATCAACCAAAATTATCCATGTGATAGAGGCAAAGGTGTCCCGTCTTTCGATGAGATGATGGATTTCGCTTTGGTGGAAGTCGACTTTGACAATCCGACTACGAACGTGCGGGGACATCGTGCCTTAGCAATCGTTAAACCAACTCCGAGAGCTTATTGACCACGCCGGAGCACGATCAACCTGACCACGAGGGTCTGTTTCCTACGAGCAAACAAAGAACAAGCAAGAAACTGAGATTGCAATCTGGATATTGCGAACATAAGATGAAAGCTTTATTGATCAAGGTGGGGTTCTGTGACGCCTTTGTCTGGTCGTTGAACACAAACGAAGTACGTGAAGTTGCAGCTATGGTGAACTTTAATCTAAACAAAGCCCAAAGTCTAAACGGTGCCCTAAGGGCTGTATATATGGAGGAAGAGAGGGGGAATTTCGTGGCCCTTGGTGGAGGGGTCCGAAATCAACCCTATCTCTTGTTTCCTCACACATACGGACTCTAAAAATAGCATATACTAATGTATTTCGAAATTACATGGGCCTGACCCAATAAAAAGGTGAAGCAACACCTATAATAGCCTCTGGACGAAATTTATGAAGTGGCATCTTGTATATTTCGTCCAAGGCTTCATGCACTCGTTATGGTGGCTTCAAAGACCTGAAATCATCACTCATAACTCCGTTCTTGTTCCCCTTGCGCATGCCATCATCTCCATGCTTTTTCTTGCTCCAATGTTCATCCTTCTCCAAGCTAGGCCCTTCATTTGTAAGCAAAACAAATGTATCCAATTTAGGCAGCATCATATTCTCATGAACATTAGAATCATTACCAAGAAACAAAAGTACCTGGTAATTTAGTTGGCGTGCGCGAGCTCTAGTAATTGGTCCAGTATGTATAGCAGCAGGGGCTGTGGGTGTAACAATGGTATTGATGTCCTCATCATCCTCCCCTTCTTGAAATGAAGTCGTCCTCGACGGAAGTTCATCTTCCTCACCCAAATAAGGCTTCAAATCTGCAATGTTAAAAGTGGGACTAACCCCAAAATCTGCAGGCAGCTCAAGTTTATATGCATTATCATTTATTTTCTCTAACACCTTAAAGGGACCATCAGCACGTGGCATTAGCTTTGATTTGCGCAAATCAGGAAATCTATCCTTACGCAAATGTAACCAAACAAGATCTCCAGGTGCAAACACAACATGTTTTCTACCCTTATCTCCAGCAAGTTTATATTTAGCATTCATACGCTCAATGTTTTCCTTAGTTAACTCATGCATTTTTAAAATCAATTCAGCATGTTGTTTAACATCAAAATTAACCTTCTCCAAAGATGGAAGAGGCAACAAATCAATAGGTGCACGAGGTCGGAAACCATACACAACTTCAAAAGGGCACATCTTAGTAGTAGAATGCAATGAACGATTATAAGCAAATTCAATATGAGGCAAGGATTCCTCCCACATTTTCTTATTATTCTTCAAAACAACCCTAAGCATAGTAGACAATGTTCTATTGACTACTTCAGTTTGTCCATCAGTTTGGGGATGACAAGTAGTACTAAAAAGCAGTTTAGTCCCCAACTTAGCCCATAAACATCTCCAAAAGTGGCTAAGAAATTTAGTATCACGATCTGAAACAATAGTATTTGGCACACCATGCAAGCGAATAATTTCACGAAAGAACAAATCTGCAACATTAACAACATCATCACTTTTATGACATGGTATAAAGTGTGCCATTTTCGAGAATCTATCCACGACAACAAATATGCTATCCCTCCCATTCTTTGTTCGAGGTAAACTTAAAACAAAGTCCATAGATATATCCTCCCAAGGAACACTAGGTACAGGCAAAGGCATATATATACCATGAGGATTGAGTCGTGACTTAGCTTTTTGACATGTAGTGCAGCGAGCAATAAAACACTCAACATCCCATCTCATCTTTGGCCAAAAGAAATGTGTAGCAAGTACGTCCTCCGTCTTCTTCACGCCAAAGTGTCCCATTAATCCTCCTCCATGCGCCTCCTGGAACAACAAAAGACGAACGGAGCTAGCTGGAATGCATAGCTTGTTAGCATGAAACACAAATCCGTCGTTAATGACAAACTTGTTCCACATTCTTCCTTCTTTACAATTCTGCATTACATCTTTAAAATCAGCATCATGCACATATTGATCTTTGATGGTCTCCAAACCAAATATTTTGAAGTCAAGTTGTGAAAGCATAGTATAGCGACGAGACAATGCATCAGCAATAACATTTTCTTTTTCCCTTCTTGTGTTTAATGACATAAGGGAAAGTCTCAATGAATTCACCCCATTTAGCATGTCTACGATTCAGTTTAGCTTGACTTTTAATATGTTTCAAAGATTCATGATCAGAATGTATAACAAATTCTTTGGGCCATAAATAATGTTGCCATGTTTCTAAAGTTCGAACAAGAGCATATAATTCTTTATCATAAGTAGAATAATTCAGACTAGGCCCACTCAATTTTTCAGAAAAGTATGCAACAGGTTTGCCATCTTGTAATAACACACCTCCTAATCCAATTCCACTAGCATCACATTCAAGCTCAAAAGTCTTATTAAAATCAGGAAGTTGGAGTAAAGGAGCATGTGTCAACTTATCTTTCAATACCATAAATGCTTCTTCCTGTGCGGTACCCCAAAGAAAAGGCACATCTTTCTTTGTAAGCTCATTGAGAGGTGCAGCAATGGTGCTGAAATCTCTCACAAAACGCCTATAGAATCCAGCGAGGCCAAGAAAACTCCTCACTTGTGTGACCGTTTTGGGCTGCGGCCAACTCTCAATAGCTTCAATTCCCTGTGGAGTAACAACATAGCCAAGAAAAGATACTCGGTCGGTGCAAAAGGTGCACTTCCCAAGGTTACCAAACAAACGTGCATCACGTAGAGCAATAAAAACAGCACGTAAATGTTCCAAATGTTCTTCCAAAGATCTCCTATAAATCAGTATATCATCAAAATAGACTACCACAAATCGTCCAATGAAAGCACGTAAAACTTCGTTCATTAGTCTCATGAAAGTACTAGGCGCATTAGTTAACCCAAAAGGCATGACTAACCACTCATATAATCCAAACTTAGTTTTAAATGCTGTTTTCCATTCATCTCCCAATTTCATACGAATTTGATGGTATCCACTACGCAAATCAACTTTGGAGAATATTGTAGAGCCACTCAATTCATCAAGCATATCATCTAGCCTAGGAATAGGATGACGATAACGAATAGTAATATTATTAATGCCTCTACAATCAACACACATACGTGATGTACCATCCTTTTTCGGCACTAGAATAATAGGAACAACACAAGGACTAAGGGATTCGCGTATATAACCTTTGTCGAGAAGCTCTTGTACTTGACGCATAATCTCCTTTGTCTCCTCTGGATTGGTACGGTATGGCGCACGATTTGGCAGTGAAGCATCGGGAATTAAGTCAATCTGATGCTCAATCCCTCGAATAGGCGGTAATCCCGGTGGCACGTTGTGTGGAAAGACGTCAGCGAACTCCTGCAAAATGTTAGTGACAGTAGGAGGCAAAGAAGAAGGCACATCCTCGAATGAAAATAATGCCTCTTTGCACACAAAAGCATAGCAAACAGATTTGCTGAAATCTAGCTCATCAATATCAGATTTGGTGGCAAATAAACATGCACTTTTCAATTTAATTTCAGAAGCAACACTAGATGGTTTATTATTAGGCTTCATTTGTTGCTCAAATTCTTTTGCCACAATCTGATTTTCACTCTTATTCTTCTCCTGTTTTGCTTTATTAGCTCTATTAATATCATCTTTCAAAATAGAATCAGGAGTCATAGGAAGCAAAGTAATATTTTTATCCTTATGAACAAGAGTATACTGATTGTTTCTACCATGGTGTATAGAATTTTTATCAAATTGCCATGGTCTACCAAGTAATAAGGAACATGCTTGCATAGGTACCACATCACAATCAACATAATCAACATATGTAGAGATACTAAAATGCACACGAACAGTACGTGTTACCTTAACCTTGCCGCTGTTGTTGAACCATTGGATGTAGTAAGGATGTGGATGTGGTCGTGTGGTGAGAGAAAGCTTCTCCACCATCTCCATGCTAGCCAAGTTGTTGCAGCTCCCTCCGTCAATGATGACGCGCACAAACGTTCCTTCACAATTCCCTTGGTATGGAACAAATTGTGCCTCTGATTTTGCTCAGCTTGTGTGACCTGCACACTCAAAACACGTTGAGCAACTAAACATTCATACCTGCCAGCGTCTTCAGGAGCCATGTATTGCGTCTCATGATCAGAATCATCTCCACCATGTTCTTCGTGTGTAATAAGAGCCAAAGTCTCCTCATCATAGTCACTAGCGGACTCATACCCACCATCCTCGGTAGCAATCATCACACGCTGAGATTTGCATTCTCTCGCATAATGACCTCTTCCCTTACAACGACGACAAATAATATCACTTGTGTGCCCTATTGATGCCATGGAAGAAGAACTCTGTGCAGGCCCGATAGGTGCGCTCTTGGCAGACAATGGTGGTTGTGCCTGTTTTCTTGTATCACGGCTGGAGGTGGCACCTGACTGAGGTGCTGGTGCCGTTGAAATAGAAGATGCACGCGGTGTCCATGATGAAGGTCGGCCTGCAGAAAAGTTAGTTCGTGCCAATGCTTGTCGATCCTGCACTTCATGTTCAGCTTTACAAGCAAGATGGAATAAACGAGTGATATTAGTATACTCCTTATAGTCTAGAATGGTCTGAATCTCTCTATTTAATCCACCCAGAAAACGTGCAAGCATAGCTTCATTCTCCTCAACAATACCACATCTAATCATGCCAGTTTGTAATTCCTGATAATATTCTTCTACATAATTTTTTCCTTGTCTTAAACGCTGCAATTTTTGAAGCAATTCACGTTGATAATATGGTGGAACCCAACGAGTACGCATAGCAGTTTTCAAAGCAGCCCAAGTAGCTGGAATAGGATATAATCTACAATGTTCAGACCACCATACACATGCAAAACTAGTGAAAGCACAAACAGCAGCAGCAACCCATCTCTCCTCGGGATATTGTAAACATGTAAAACATTGTTCAGTTTCTAACTCCCAAGTAAGATATATATCAGGAACATATCGACCCTCAAATGGTGGAATATTCAATTTCAGTTTAGGAATATGGACATCATCTCGTACCTGAGGTGGTGGTGCAGGCCTACCATTACGAATATATACCTGAGGTCGACCTGCTGGTGGTGGTGCTGGTGGTTGCACGTAGTTCTGATTTTGATCAACCTCATCCTCATAATCTCCCACATAATCATCCTCCTCCGCATCAGCAGCAGGAGCCACAGAAGTATCAACAGCAGCACCAACAGTTTGGCCAAACGCAAGAGGGACACGACTCGCTCGGCGGAGGTCTGTTTCGCGACGTGGAGGTAGTCGTTGTTGTTGTTGTTGGAGAGGTGCGTTAGGTGCAGCGGGTGGTGGTGGTGGAAGACGCGCGAGCAATTCATTAAACTTGTTATCGAGCTTTATTTCGAACGTCTTCTCCATGCCATCTATCTTCTCCATGGCCTCTTCAAATCTGTTTAGCACATCCTGCACCTGTCCACTCATCATTTGCTGAAATTTATCATGCAAATCCTTATTCGTCATGTTCTCCCAGTCAGTCTCGTCGGCTTCTGATCCTGACATGGTTAGCAGCAATAGAAAACACAAGAATATGATCCTACAGACTACTAACAAGAGGTGGTGGTGGGTGTCACAAATCCATCAAGCAAATCTGAAATTCTTACCAGTTCTTACCCAGCAGCAGGCGGTGATCGGCAACCGTTGTAGTCAAAACTCTCAAAGCTTGGATAGAGCGATTACCAGGGAGAGTCAAATGCACGACGTAGATGTATGTGGAGCTGGGAAGGCTTATAATATGGTAGCAAAAAGGGTCAGCAATAATCAATTCAGAGATGTAAAGTTGAATAAATGCTCAACAACGGTACTGTGCTGGTCCTAGGCTAGACTGTGCTAGAGACGCGAGCCTAGAACACTAACAAAATCCTGGCGCGGCATGTAAACAAGGGAGGAGCACACTCTGAATTTTTTTCTCTTTTTTTTTTCTTTTTTTTGCACTTTTTTTCCTCTTTTTTTTTGCTCCGCAACAATTTTTTTTCAAAAAAGTCTACAAATGGTCTAAAAACTGCCTAGCCAGAATTTTTTTTTGAAACTGGAACTATTTTTCTTCTGCGGATCGCTCGGAAGTTGGGGAGTCCTCCGCTGTCACAACTTGGAGTATCGCGTGATCTAGAAATCGAGAACAAGGCAACAATGACTGGAGTCGGACTAGGACTGGTGGCGGAGATGAATCTGGTGGAACTCGGACTGGTGGCGGAGATGAATCTGGTGGAACTCGGACTGGTGGCAGATATATGTTGCAGGTGGACTCGGATTGGCATGATGGAGGTGGATATGTGGTATATGGCTGCGGTGATGTCGATGGTGGTAGATGGCAGCGGTGATGATGATGGTGGTATATGGCAGCGGTGATGACGATGGTGGTATTTGGCAGCGGTGATGATGATGATGCGGCGGCGGCGTGACAACTTGTGAACAGAAACTCGAAACTCTAAAGGACTAGACACTAAGTTCAGCAACTAGACACGATGATGCAACCGCAAATTCAACAACGCAAATACAGAAAATATTATGCAATGGCTCAGACTGGTTCAGATATGATGAACTAACCCTAATTTTTTTGTGGCTTTTTCATGGACTATAGGTATGAAGAACAGACTCGATCTAAACTACGAAAATCTATAAAATCTCACCGAGCAACCTGGAAATCTGATACCACTTGATAGAGGCAAAGGTGTCCCGTCTTTCGATGAGATGATGGATTTCGCTTTGGTGGAAGTCGACTTTGACGATCCGACTACGAACGTGCGGGGACGTCGTGCCTTAGCAATCGTTAAACCAACTCCGAGAGGTTATTGACCACGCTGGAGCACGATCAACCTGACCACGAGGGTCTGTTTCCTGCGAGCAAATGAAGAACAAGCAAGAAACTGAGATTGCAATCTGGATATTGCGAATATAAGATGAAAGCTTTATTGATCAAGGTGGGGTTCTATGACGCCTTTGTCTGGTCGTTGAACACAAACTAACTACGCGAAGTTGTAGCTATGGCGAACTTTAATCTAAACAAAACCCAAAGTCTAAATGGTGCCCTAAGGGCTGTATATATGGAGGAAGAGAGGGGGAATTTCGTGGCCCTTGGTGGAGGGGTCCGAAATCAACCCTATCTCTTGTTTCCTCACACATACGGACTCTAAAAATAGCCTATACTAATGTATTTCGAAATTACATGGGCCTGGCCCAATAAAAAGGTGACGCAACACCTATAATAGCCTCTGGACGAAATTTATGAAGTGGCATCTTGTATATTTCGTCCAAGGCTTCATGCACTCGTTATGGTGGCTTCAAAGACCTGAAATCATCACTCATAACTCCGTTCTTGTTCCCCTTGTGCATGCCATCATCTCCATGCTTTTTCTTGCTCCAATGTTCATCCTTCTCCAAGCTAGGCCCTTCATTTGTAAGCAAAACAAATGTATCCAATTTAGGCAGCATCATATTCTCATGAACATTAGAATCATTACCAAGAAACGAAAGTACCTGGTAATTTAGTTGGCGTGCGCGAGCTCTAGTAATTAGTCCAGTATGTATAGCAGCAGGGGTTGTGGGTGTAACAATGGTATTGATGTCCTCATCACCATGGCAGACAAAATAATCTCCAAAATATAGCTTCAGTGTGCAGGTTTAAGCACGCTAGTAAAGCAAAACAAGTAAAAAGGTGTGTTAACTGCAACAAGCCTAACATTTAACAACAAGCAAACATAGTCATTCAAACTAGTATTGTACCGGTCTAAGTACACTGGTTATTGTTAAATAAAAATGGAAAGGCGTGTTTAACTACAAGATGGAGCAACCAAATGTAGTCATTCATGCCCTATTTGTTTCAGCTTCGCTTGGATTTTAATCACCTATGGATTCGCTTCAGTGGCGAAGCTGTTTCTGCGAATCAGCTTCACCACCAAAGTACAGTTTGAGATGCTTCAGGAAATTGCACTAAAAATGACCCAAATCCAGATTCAGCTTCACTGGCAAAGCTGATTCCAAATAGTTGTTTGTTTCAGATTCCAGATTTGGCTTCACTGGCAAAGCTGAATCTAGTCCCAGAATCCAAAACAAACAGGGCCATAGTGGTATTGTTGAAACTGGTACTGATGAAATTGAATTGCACAGTTCATACTTGCACATATAGAACATCACGTTGTGAATAACTGGAATAAACAGGGCATACTATGAACAACCAAATATAGCATTTGAAACTGGACATATGCTAACTACAAACAACAGAATAATCAAAAAACTTTAAAAGAGGCATATGCTAGCTATAACAGGCTTAACGACAAGCAAATATATGCATTCCTATCGGTATGTTTAAAACCGGATTGATGAAATGTACTGCATAGTAAATAATTGCACATACAGAGCATCACATTGTGAACAACTGAAATAAACAAGGCATACTGCAAACAACCCGATATAGCAATTAAAACTAGACATATTCTCACTACACTACAAAAGGGACTCGACAAAACAAATCATGGGTTTCCCCTGTGAAGAGGCACGGCAAACCAAATCATGGGTTTCCTCACTTGTCATAGATGGGCTCGTTCCCATGGAAAGAGAACGGACCCTAGATGCGCTCCATGTTGTCGCAGATGGGCTCCTTCCCCTTGGAACAGCACGGCTGTAGGGCGCCCTCCCTGATGTCGCAAATGGGCTCTTTCCCCTTGGAAGAGCAGATGGGCTCTTTCCCCTTGGAAGAGCTGGAGAGGGTGCCCTCCTCGTGGTCGCCGTCGATGAGGTCTGACTTGGAAGCTGTGGATCCCAAGCCAGCGTCACAGAACGTGTCCTTCATAAATGACAAAAAGGGCTCGATGGCGATGTAGGATGCCAAGTTGTTGATAGCGAGCCAGAGGAGATCAGCGGCGGGGCCATGCATGAGATTGACGACGGTTAAACCCGAGGGGTTGGGGGTGGGCCACTTAACCTGTGACATAGCCCGCCTCAAGCCGTCGCTGTCCATGACCTTGATGTCGTAGCTGGCGGAAGATACATGCCCGCATACTCTAGCCCGCTGCTTGAGTTCCTGCCGCCAGTAATGGTCGTCAACTTCCTCGGCGACGTTGGGCGAAGAGGCCACGATACACCTCTTTTGGGCCAGTCACTCCTCGATCTCCACGATAAGCGTAGCCGGGCTTAGGCTGCGACGCTTTGGAGTGGGGGATGGGGACGGGGATGGGGATCTGGGGGAAAAGGGGCTGCGTCATCTAAGAAACTCAGGGCGGCCTTGGTATGGAGATCGGTGAGTAAGCTACACGGGCAAACCGGCAGATGTTGACAATGGAGGTCTCGCGGCGGCGGTGGTGGTGAGGATCTTGCTAGGGTTTCGAGCGAGGGTGTGTGCGTGTGTGTACGCGCACGCGTGCCTGAGGAGGTTTTGGTGTGTGTGTGGAGGGGGGCGGGGGGTGTGTTTGTGGAAATGATGCGGGTACTGAAAATTTTATAACATGGGAGTCAAACGCGGGTGTGAAATGCTGGGGCTAATGAAAATTTTGATGATGGTGCATCCCACACGGTCCGGAGATGACAACCGTGTGTTATGAAACAGAAAAGCCCTCGAGGCGGGCAGATATTTTCTAGGGGCAGGCGGGATTGGGAACAAGAAACATCGCACACAGTCCGTAGATAACAACCGTGTGTTATGAAACACAAAAAACCCCCTCGAGGCGGGCAGCTATTTTCTAGGGATGCAGTGGGATTGGGAAGAAGATCCGGAGATAACAGCAGTGTGTTATGAAACAGAAAAACCCTCGAGGCGGGCAAATATTTTTGAGAGGGGTAGCCTCGTGGAGCCCAATGTACTGTGCGGATGTGTGCATGACAGGGGCACCGGCATGGCACACGATTAGTTTGAGTCAACTGTGTCTGTTGCGTCATCCGACTTGTCTAATGTTCATAAATTTGGTAAAAAATGACGCATGAGAGGGTCAGAACACGAACACACTTGCATGTGGACCAAATTTATATGCATGAAAAGGGTGGTTTGATTTTCAAATACCAAATGCAACTTCGATGTCGCACCTATCTCACGAAGCGCATGATATTGCTTGCCCCCCTCGTGTCGGCACGAAGGGAATCCTAAGCTATGAATACATGCCCTGCCCCCCGCCCCAACCGAGGCTCACCTAGCAAAGTGCAAAGTAGCTAGCAGCCCCCCTTCCTCGTGTCAGCACGAAGGGAATCCTAAGATATGAATGGATGCCCCCCAACTATGGTTCACCTAGCAAACCGCGAAGTAGCTAGTAGCACCCCTCGTGCCGACACGAAGGGAATCCTAAGCTATGAATGCATGCCCCCCAACCGAGGCTCACCTAGCAAAGTGCGAAGAAGCTAGTAGCCCCCTCCCTCGTGTCGGCACGAAGGGAATCCTAAGCTATGAATGGATGCCCCCCAACCGTGGCTCACCTAGCAAACTGCGAAGTAGCTAGCAACCCCTCCTCGTGTCGGCACGAAGGGAATCCTAAGCTATGATGCCCCCCAACCGAGGTTCACCTAGCAAAGTGCAACGTAGCAGCCCCCCACCCCCACACACTTTTAAGTTGGCGGGCCAGAGAGGCATCTCACCAAGATTTATCATAAAATGGACCAAGAATAATCCACCTTGGTCGTACAACCTCTCTCTTGTTGCTGGTCAAAGTGATGGTCATCCATGCGACCCCTAATAGGCTAGCTTTCCAATAATCACGCAAGTAGCTAGCTAGTCCCCGAAGACAACCACTACATGCGTGTGGCCCAAACATATGTATGGATTAGGTGTGTTTTTTAGTACACAATGGAACAACTTTGATGTGGCACCGTGATTTCGAACTAGAAATCCCCACACTGAGTGAGGGTTAGGTTGATGATGCATATGTATGTTACACCACACTTCAAGCCGATGACGGGGATTCATGCATGCATGCATGCATAGTATATGCACTCAAACTTTAATTAGGTCTGAATCTCACCATGATCTATACTACGATAACACAAACCAAATGAAGAATCCGCCATGGTAACCTATCTTGTTGTCGGTCAAGGTGATCGTGGATTTCCACGCAGGCCCACGAATATATAGGCTTGTCGCTGATAACCACGCGAGGGAGTGTACTGTTTGAAGACAACCACTACATGCATATGTATGGAGGTGATGCATGCATGCATGTTAGAATACCATTTCACAACATAAATGTGGTGCATGCATCAAAAATCGTACACTCTCCCCACACAGAGCAAGATCGGTTCATGACGTGTCGTTGCACTAGCCACTCCGACTCGATGGGAGGGATTCATGCGTTCACATGCATCGACGATGGCCTCATGGGCCCACAGATGGAAGCGTCACAAGTGAGTGTCCTAGACAGGATAACCACCGCCAGCATCCATGTGGCGCAATGTCACGCCCAATATACGATACTATCCTAAAGAGACTCGAAGGTCCCACCAAGGATAGAACCACACATTGATACGCTTTTGCAAGGTGGATATCATTACATCAACATTACATAATAGATGGGGATATATACAAGAGGCATACAATGCCACACGAATACAACAATACATCATACACAATAGCATCATCTGACTATGGATGAAACACAAACAGAAACTCAAACGACATCCACCCTGCTAGCCCAGGCTGCCGACCTGGAACCTATCCCCTGATCGAAGAAGAAGTAGAATAAGAACCCCAAAACAAGCAAGCATCACTCTCGCATCATGATCATCGCATAACCTATACCTGCAACTGTTGTTGTAGTAATCTGTGAGCCACGAGGACTCAGCAATCCCATTACCATGGGTATCAAGACTAGCAAAGCTCAAAGGGTAAAGGAATGGATAAGTGGTGAGGTTGCAGCATCGACTAAGCATATATGGTGGCTAGCTTACACAAATAAGAGCGAGAAGAGAAGCAAACGGAATGGTCGATAAGCTAGAAGTGATCAAGAAGTGATCCTAAAACTACTTACGTCAAACATAACCCAAAACCGTGTTCACTTCCCGGACTCCACCGAAAAGAGACCATCACGGCTACACACGCGGGTGATGCGTTTTAATTCGGATCTGGTGTCAGGTTCTCTACAACCATACATTAACAAATTTCCATCTGCCACATAACCGCGGGCAAGGCTTTCGAAAGTTTAAACCCTGCAGCGGTGTCCCAACTTATCCCATCACAAGCTCTCGTGGTCAACAAAGGATATTCCTTCTCCCAGGAAGACCCGATCAGACTCAGAATCCCGGTTACAAGACATTTAGACAATGGTAAAACAAGACCAGGAAAGCCGCCTGATGTGCCGACAAATCCCGATAGGAGCTGCACATATCTCGTTCTCAGGGCACACCGGACGAGCAAGACGTCGGGTTGGCATAGACCCTAGTTACCCAGGGGGCACCGGACATCGCTCGGTTTGGACCAGCACTTGAAGGAGAACTGGCCCGGGGGTTAAATAAAGATGACCCTCGAGCTCCAGAAACCCAAGGGAAAAAGGCTTAGGTAGGCAAATGGTAAAACCAAGGTTGGGCCTTGCTGGAGGAGTTTTATTCAAAGAGAACTGTCAAGGGGGTCCCATAAATCACCCAACTGCGTAAGGGACACAAAATCAAGGAACATAACACCGGTATGATGGAAACTAGGGCGGCAAGAGTGGAAGAAAACACCAGGCATAAGGCCGAGCCTTCCACCATTTACCAAGTATATAGATGCATTAATTCAATAAGAGATATTGTGATATCCCAACATAATCTCGTCCATCATGGAGCAATCTTCAACTTCACCTGCAACTAGCTACGCTATAAAAGGGGCTGAGCAAAAGCGGTAACATAGCCAAGCAACGGTTTGCTAGGATGGGTGAAAAGGTTAGAGGCTGACATGGCAATTTGGGAGGCTTGAAGGGCAATTGATAGGTAGCGCAACATAGCGATAGAACGAAGCAACTAGCATAGCAATGATAGTAGTGAGATCCAGGGTAGCGGTCATCTTGCCTGAAATCCCGCTAGGAAGAAGAACGAGTCCGTGAAGAAGACGAACAGGAGTAGTCGAACGAATCCTCACAACTCCGGAACGAAACCGAATGCTAACAAGAGAAGCAGATCGGAAAGAAGCAAACAACATGGTAAACAACCATCACATAAACATGGAACGATGCACAACCAAGTATGATGTATGTCCGGTTTAATGAGGCATGGCATGGCAAAGTGCAACAAACAATACTACAAGTTAAGTGGAGCTCAATATGCAACGAGTTGCATATTGACAAAACACCACATTGACATATTTAGTTTAATCTTGTTTAAGCTACCAAACAATATTAAATATTGTTAAACATGACAAGAGGTGAAGCATAATTAAACTAACTAATTAGGCAAGTTTAAATGAGGCCGGAAACTCAAACAACAATTCCGGAAAATCCTCATGTGCATATTTCGAATTTGGTACTTTTCTGCCCTAAACCATATTTTATTGTTGTTAAACAGGAAAATAAAGTGCACCATGTTAAACTAGGCATTTTTCCACCCCATTTACATATAGAGTTTATTTAAAACCGAGCTACGGTTATTTAGTTATGAAGTAAATCATTTTAACATGGCATTTAAGCAAATTAATGCAAACAACACATTTAAACAATTTTAACATGGGTGAAAGTGGAATATTATGAAACTAGATGAAAATCTAAGCATTACATATATAAATTATTTACATATGAAGCATGGTTAAGTAGTTATTAGATGCATGAACAACAAGGGTTTTTCTGCAAATCTGTAATTCCCTGGATAATGCTAAATCGCAGAACTGGGAAAAACATGATAAGGGCCGCATCTGACTAGCCCAAAAGAGGAAAGGCCAGGGGGGCTGCTGACATCGGGCCAATAGGCCGGCTGGGGGATGTAGAGGCGCTGGGCCTTGGCGCGGGATGCGGCCCAGGCGCGTGCGGTCGAGGGGCGTGGTCAACGCAGGCAGGGGATCGGGCGGGACTTGGCGTTGGCCTCATCCTCGAAGCAGAGGAAGCAGGTCGACATCGGCAGACTTGGCGCGTTCTCCGGTGAGGGCGACGCCGCTTGGGGCGGGGAAGACCCAGAATGGGATGAAGCCGGTGGATCCGAGGCGGAGGTGCGGCTGGCCTGGCGGATTAGCGCGGTGGAGCTTGGGCGCAGCGGCGTGAACGGAGAGGCAGCAACGACGAGGCACGATGGTGCAGTCGTGGGAAGGCGAGGTTCTCATCGAGGTCCGACGGCACGGGACGGTGGTCATGGTCTGGTGCTCCTGCAGGGGAACATGGGGAAGAGAAGGAGATTAAAGCAGAGAGAGAAGAAGAATGGGAGGAAGGGGAGGGGCGACGAGCAGTTCCTGCTGGGGCTCCGGCGAGGCTGTGCTTGTGGTTGTTGGTGCTGCACGAAGATGGGAGAGCTCGGTCTTGCTCGAGAGCTCGGGTTCCTCCCGATCTGGACCTCAAACAAAGTTGCGGGCTGCGGCATGGAGCGAGGGCGTCGGGGAGGCAGGAGGCCTCGGGTGGAGTGGATCGAGGGATGGACAAGAGGGGTCAGGTGGAGGCGCGAGCATCCGCGGAAAACAAGGAAGGTGGTCGGGGAGGATTTGGATCGAGGAGAAGTGGTTGGCTGGTGGATTTTTGGATCGGGAGCGATCCCAAGGAAGAGGGTGGCGGCGGCCGACTGGGCAGGGGGAGGATTTGACGGATGGGACGACATCTAGAGTTAGGTGTCTATATATATACGAATTGGTGATGATTTGGATCCTTCGATCACGATCGGACGGTCCGGATAAATGGGTTAGGGAGTCCAAATAAGAAAACGGAGATATCTTATAGATGTTTGGGAATGATCCGGACTCATCGGGAACGACAGAGCGGGTCAGGTCCGGGAGAAGTTTTCGGACTAGGTTGCGGAGGTGGTCGGTGGCTGTGCAGAGAGGCTCAAACGGTCGGACAACAAATGAACGCTTGGTCTCGAAAGGGGTAACGAAGGCAAGGGGGGAACACGACAACTACTAACGGATGTAAGCTTTATGAAAACATGCAGATGCAATGCGCATGATGCTATGAGATGAGATGCATGACAAGAACAAAATGCAAAACAAAAGACAAAACCCAACCACGGAGGAAATAACATATCACATAGCCAGAAATGGTAAGAGTTGGAGATACAAAGAAGGAAAGTTACATCCGGGTGTTACAACACTCCACCACTACAAGAGGATCTCGTCCCGAGATCTAGGATGGCACCGGAGAGAAACGGAAGAGGAAGAGAAGAGATAAAACTAAGTTGCTTCTTTGACGAACGAGTGAAACCACGAACCTTGAGAGGTTGAAAAGTTAAAAGAAAGAACACAACAGGGTTGAACACAATTTAGAGCACTGCGGTAGAAAATAGAGACAAGGACACCATGTGAACCTTGGAGGTTGCAAAGCTATGAATGACAAGTACAATGGAAAAGAAGGAATTGGAACCACTCTGGTTGAAACGAGATAAGAGAGGAAGACTCCAGGCAACACTCCATTTGAACATGGAAGGAATAGAACATGAACTTGAGAATATGTGATGATACTTGATGAAATCAACAACACACTGCCTTCAGAACTATTGAAAGAATGGCAAAAGGGGTAAGAAGGATTTCAGACAGCAATCCGGTTGAAAAGAGAACACAACACTCCAGTTAAATGGATAAGCAAGAAAAGAACACGATCTTGGCAAAAGGAGATGATGGGACAAAGAGAGCAACATCACAATGCCTCCGGAACAAACGAATAGAAACTGGATTGATGGAAAAAGAGAATGGAGAAGGAATGACAACTACTACCACAATTGAATTTCAAAAGCATCCTTGCAAGGAGGTTAGAGCGGAATTGTTGGAAAACCAACAACGAAAGGATAATCTTGTAGTGGGCTTATGGAAAACATCTCAAAATTATGAGGTGACAACCTGCCACTCACGGGAAAAAAGATTTGATTGCGACCAACAAAAGGATTAAAACTTCTTTCGCCAAGAGGATAAAGAGAAAACTCAGATCATAGATACGCTCCACAAACAGCAGCATTCCCAATGGAAGGCTTTAGGTGAACTATAACCCAAGATAAACTCCAACAAGGAGATTAATTGGTGGAAAAGATCTCTTGAGCGAAGAGAAAATGATGGATTTAAATATGTCACTCTTGAAAACTTGTGAATCATGAAACGCGAAGGGAAGTTATCACCAAAGACATAAGACCATCTCAAAAGATAAGGTAGGAGAATTGCACTTTGGAATGCAAGATGAAGAATACTTGAGCTTTTCCAAGAACAATCTTGAAGAACACTTGAAGAATGAAAGGAATCCTTGACGAACCACCATGTAGAGCCTCCATGAAGAACTCCGGTAATAAAAGGATGATAGAAAGAAAGAGAAGTTGAAAACACAAGGTGAAGCCTTGCAATGATTTAGATGGAGCTTCGCGATGATATAACCAAGAAAACTTGGAACTCCAGAAAAGAAAAGATGAAGCATCTCGAACCGAGGAATGTGACATGATGAACAACTCTAGAAAGAAAAAAAATAGATCACTTGGATGAAACAAAAATAAGAATTATGTTATGTGTATCCTTCACCAATTTAAATTGATGACAAGCAACGAATATGCATGCTACTTATTCTCGTTGAAAGGATTACGAGAGATTTAGCGCAAACTTGAGGAAGGTCTTCAACGAACCACCGGTATGATTTGGGAAGAACGAATGAATTGATACGGTAACAAGGAAGAGGAATCTCGAACGAACCACCGTAAGAATTGAAAACGAATGAAGTAAAGGGGTGAATCACTCGTAAGAATTAGAGAACGAATGAAGATACTTAAGGGAATTTGATACAAGAGAACGAAGAGATCACGAGCTGATTAGAGAATACTTGAGTGATGCACCGGTAAGATTTGGATAACGAGAGCTGAAGGCTGGTGTCGGTGTCAAAACCGGCGGATCTCGGGTAGGGGGTCCCGAACTGTGCGTCTAGGCGGATGGTAACAGGAGACAAGGGACACGATGTTTTTACCCACGTTTGGGCCTCTCGATGGAGGTAAAACCCTACTCCTGCTTGATTAATATTGATGATATGGGTAGTACAAGAGTTGATCTACCACGAGATCAGAGAGGCCAAACCCTAGAAGCTAGCCTATGGTATGATTGTTGTTCGTCCTACGGATTAAAACTCTCTGGTTTATATAGACACCGGAGAAGGCTAGGGTTACACAGAGTCGGTTACAATAGGAGGAGATCTTCATGTCGAATCGCCAAGCTTGCCTTCCACGCCAAGGAAAGTCCTATCCGAACACGGGACAAAATCTTCAATCTTGTATCTTCATAGTCCATGAGTCCGGCCAAAGGTCATAGTCCGGCCATCCGGACACCCCCTAATCCAGGACTCCCTCAGTAGCCCCCGAACCAGGCTTCAATGACGACGAGTCCGGCGCGCAAGTTTGTCTTCGGCATTGCAAGGCGGGTTCTTTTCCAAATTCCATGTACCTGTCGAATAGTGTCCGGCTTCTAGTGCATGCTGTACTCCTCAGCTTCTATGCCCAATAATGACCATCTTCCACGTGTCAAACGAATGCAAAAAGCCAGGGAGTCTTTTCATTTACCCCCCTAGCCGTGTAAATGAGCCGCCCATAAAAGAGACGGGGATTTAGATCCAATTCACACCATCTTCCCTCCACGAGCATTCATCAGAGCGCCTTCGACAGATATCCATTCCACCATGGCCGGTCAATGCAGCCCCTCCTCTCACCTCTCCAGCCCTCGGCCCGGAGATTGGGAGCGGTGTTCTGTCCCGCATAGCGAGCTAGTAGTGCTCCAATCCAAGGGGCTCCTCCCCCCAGCATATATGGTCCCAGTTCGAGCCGGGATTGCCACCTATAGCGGCGGAGAGCAAGCGGAGAGCGTCCCCAATCCCTCCCAAGGAGAGCGGGTATGCCTGGTCCCTTATTTAACAAGAGTACTCGGATTTCCAATTCATCCGTTTCTCCGAGGGCTACTGGAGTTCTACGGCCTCCAGCTACACAACCTCACGCCTGCCTCCATACCGCATGTTGCGGGCTTCGTGGCCCTCTGCGAGCTATTTTTGGGCATCGAGGCCCATTTCACGCCGTGGAAGAAGTTGTTCTGCCTTGTACCCCATTCTCAAGAGGGGCCGATTTATCAAGTGGGCGGAGCCGAACTATGGCGCATCGCCGGGACCGGATATCTATCCGGAACACCAAAGAAGGCTTCCAAGGACTGGCCTTCAGAATGGTTTTATATAGATGACGTCCCCCTGCCGGACCCTGTATGGATCGGCCTCCCTGAGTTTAATAATGCTCCGTTGAAGAAATGCCTGAGCTGGCGCCCACGGAACCCTCAGAGGGAAACTGATAGGGACGTCCTTTACCTGATGAGCCGGATACGATTGTTTGCTCATTCCGGATTGACCATGATCGAGGTCATGGCCACATGCATTATGCGGGGGGTGCAGCCGCTTCAGTACAGAGGCCACCCCATGTGGGATTTCAACAGGGAGGATGACGCCACCCAGTGCGGTCGCAAGGGGCTAGATTCGGCTGCCACTCTAAAAAAGATCTTATCCGCTTTGTACAAGGGAGAAGAAGAGGAATTCCTCCGTGTCAACCCACGGGGCGGATTCTCCATGTACAGTCCTCCAAGCTGGGTGAGCGAACACTTTCACTTGCCTACCCGCTTTCGAAATTCCCATAATTGAGTACTCAGTCTAGCAATGTTAATGCAGGAGCTGCGCCAGACTGTGAAGGATATAAACAGCCCTCCTCCACAACCCGAGGACCCAGAATGGTCCCTCGATCCGGACTCCCGAGAGGACCCGGACTTATGTGTGGAGCTAATTGATGGGGTGTTTCATCAATTGAGTAAGGACAACACCTTAGTGGCCATTACGGCCGATTATCCCGGACTACTTCCAACCTCAAAGGTAACCGAGACCGAAATCCCAGTACTTTCAAGAGGATCCATCCATGCTTATTTTGATTGCCGTAAACCAATAGTGTTTCATTTTGCAGGGGAAATCCTTCAGGCGGAGGGCCGTGCCCGCGGTGGGTAGCCAACAAGGGCCATTGAAGCCAGGCAGGCTAAAGAGAAGTGCGGACCGGATCGAGACGCCGGCTCAACGGTACGGCGTGCAACTTTAACGCCTAGGGTTTATGCCCTCACGACATACTAACACTCATGCTCCCCCCAGGAAGAAGAGCGCCCGCTGGACTATATCCACCGGCCAGGCTTCAAGGCCGGGTCCGGAAGCGGAGGCGAACACGAGGTGCGCACTGGACGTTCCTCCGATAGAGGACGCGGACGGGCTATCTGCCACCCATTCAGAGGTGGAGAGTGCCATGAACCACAGGCGTCGCCGGACTGTTCTTCGTGACGCATGCTTTTCCCAAGAGGCGTTGGACGCCTTTAATACGGGAGATGCGTACCTCCGTGCCGCTCAAAATGGGCTAGCCAGAGCCACAGAGTAGTATGTGAAAGACATACGAGTGAGTAAATCTGATGGTTATATATGTCAGTAGGCCCCGAGACTTGAAACAGTTAAGATAACTGATTTAAGGATCATATGTTATGCAGGATCTTAAAAAAAGAATACGCAACTGTCCCAGGAGCTGCAAGAGTGCAAGGCCCAACTTGAGGCCGCGCTGGCCGCTTTAGAGAATGCCAAGGGAACCCCTCAGGTAATATATGCTTCGAAAGATAATTCTGTTGTGAAGTGCGGCATGTGTGCAATTCTGACAATAACAGTGCAGATGGGGCCAGAGTGAATCCGGACAAGCAACAACTCCTACACCAGTTAAAGGCCGGCGAGAGTGTGCTGACGAGGGTGAGGCAAGAGAAGAACAAGCTTCAAGATGCCAATACCCAGCTGGGTGAGGAACTAAAGGATGTTCATGCTCAGCTGTCTGATTCCGTAAAGGAGAATCGATGATTTCGACGCGGCATTTTTAGTAAGTGCTTAAACGAATCTTCGAAAAAGAGTTCGGCGAGGAAGTCGATTGACAGAGCTATGTCTGCAGATATGCTGATAGGTCGGCCTGCGGAGGAAATGCACGGTTCTATGGGGGACCTTCTCCCCGAGCTATTGCAACTGCACGAACGAGTTTGGCAGGCGATGCAAGGCGTCGTCCAGGCTTTGTGGCCATCCCTCTCCCTGCCCGAAGGCCTTGGAGAGCTTGCAGAGAAGCTGAAGGGAGTGTGGCAGCACTTCCGATTATGGAAGATATCGGCCTGCCGTCAAGGCGCCAGGGAGGCCTGGGCCATGGTGAAGACGCGGTACACGAAGGCTGACCCAAACCACATGGCCGAGGTCGGCCCTGTGGGGCCCGACAGGAAGGAGATCCCTGTCAGTTTAGTGTATGGCCAGGTAGAGCTGGCCGCCAATTATTCCCAACAGGACTGTAAATTAGACAGCCTGTTGGATGGTATTGAAGAAGAATATACCCAGTCAAATTGACTATGTAATTTAAAATGACATGTAAAATGCCTTCTAGCCGGATTGTAGATCGTTTGTCATTGCGGACCTTTTCGCTTCAACCTCTGGACCCGATAGTCCAGAGTGTGTCCGAATACCCTCTAGGTTATGTAAGAATCGGGGCATGCATGGAGACCAGGCGTAGGGGTCATAAGTGCTTTAGCAGACAAGTGCCCAACTAGTTATGTTATATTACATGGATAGTAAGAAACATCTTCCAGGGAGAATAGTTCCATTAGGGGTTCCTTTCCCTAGGAGGCATGCCCTAAAGTGCATGTCCGGACTGCGTAAAAAAGCAGAAAAGCATCTGGGGGCAGATAAATAAAGAAGTGAAAAATCATCTTTTAGTTCACCGACTGAATATTCCCTTTAGAATGCTAGCTTTCGGCTTCACCCAGTCTGAGGTACACATCCGGCTGACCCGGCAGTAACAATCGCAGAGGTGCTCCCTTTACCACCTAGCCAAACAAACGGGAACATAGGGGTAAGCACAGGAGCCAGGCAACCTAGCTTGGCCGAAACTTAAGTCATATCAATGCATATAATGGTGCATAAAAGGTTCATGCGGAAGTGTCACACATGTTTTGGGCATGAGGCCCGTGTATATAAGCTTCTGATAAAGAAGCCCCCAGGTATAATGAGCGCGGGTGGCGCGTCAATTATGTGCGAACAACGTGCAAGCAAGCCCCTAAAGGCTTGGGAGAAAAAGGGAGGAAGAAGGAGAGAAATACCAGGCAGCTAAAAAAAAGGAAGGTGACAGAGGAAGGAGACAAACACAGAGTCCGGCGCTAGGCGTAGAATCTTCGTAGGCGTGCTGCGTTCCATGGGTTCGGCTCGAGACGTTGTCCAATGCGTTTCGCAAACGGTATGCTCCACCAGTCAGGACTTGGTTGATTATGAAGGGACCCTCCTATTTGGGCTTGAGTTTGTCGTTTTTCTTGTTTGACAGGCGTAGAACTAGTTTGCCAACATTGTAAGTTTTGGCCCGTACTTCTCTGCTTTGATATCTTCGAGCCTGCTGTTGATAGAATGCAGAACGAGCTTTTGCCACGTCGCGCTCCTCCTCCAATGTGTCCAAGATGTCTTGCCGACCGAGCTCGGCTTCTCTTTCTTCATACATGCGCACGCGAGGTGAGTCATGAATTATGTTGCAGGGCAGGACTGCCTCTGCGCTGTATACCATAAAAAATGGTGTGAATCCGGTAGTGCGATTCGGCGTGGTCCGCAGCCCCCAGAGTACGGAGTCGAGCTCCTCTACACAGTGCGTGTTAGATTCCTTGAGGGATCACACTAATCTGGGTTTGATGCCGCTCATGATTATACCGTTGGCTCGCTCGACTTGACCGTTAGTTTGTGGGTGATAGACTGAAGCGTAATCGAGCTTAATGCCCATGTTTTTGCAACAGAGTTTAAGTTGATCGGCCGTAAAGTTTGTGCCATTGTCAGTAATGATGCTGTGGGGGACGCCGTAATGGTGTACAACCCCGGATATGAAGTATATCACCGGTCCGGATTCGACCGTCTTAACAGGCTTGGCCTCTATCCATTTGGTGAATTTGTCCACCATGACCAGCAGATACTTTTGCTTGTGGGTTCCTCCTTTAAGGGGTCCAACCATGTCAAGCCCCCAGACCGAAAAAGGCCAGGTAATGGGTATGGTTTGTAGGGCGGTAGGCGGCATGTGGCTTTGATTAGCGAATAATTGGCAACAGACGCATCATTGGACCATGTCCTGAGCGTCTGCCTGGGCCGTCGGCCAATATAATCCGGTACGGAAGGCCTTGCTCACAAGGGCTTGGGCTGCGGCATGGTGCCCGTCGAGTCCGGCGTGAATTTCAGCCAGAAGGTTCCGCCCTTCCTCTTCGGAGATACACCTTTAAAGGACTCCGGTGGTGCTTTTCTTGTAAAGCTCTCCTTCGTGGACTTTATAGGCTTTAGATCGCCGCACTCTGCAGCGTGCCTCATTTTGGTCCTCGGGAAGTTCCTGCCTAGTTAAATAGGCTAAGAATGGTTCTGTCCACAGGGCAATTACTGCCATTATTACGTGGGCTGAGGGTGTGACCTCATTGATGGAGTCTTCCGTTGTGTCAGGGTGTTCGGGGTCAGGTGATGCGGCCAGGTCCGGATTGTTATTTCCGGAGTCCCCTTCCCACTATACGGATGGCTTGAATAGCCTTTCCAGGAAAATGTTGGGGGGACTGCATCGCGCTTTGCGCTGATGCGTGCCAGGACGTCTGCTGCCTGATTATTTTCCAGGGCTATATGGTGGAATTCCAGCCCTTCGAACCGAGCTGACATATTTAGGACGAGGTTGCGATAAGCTGTCCTTTTCAGATCTTTGGCATCAAAGTCTCCGTTTATTTGGGATATTGTGAGGTTTGAATCCCCACGCACCTCTAGGCGTTGAATGCCCATGGAGACTGCCATCCGGAGGCCATGTAAAAGGGCCTCATATTCGGCTGCATTGTTGGAGTCCGTATACATTATCTGGAGTACATATTGGATTGTATCTCCTGTTGGGGACGTCAGGACGACACCAGCCCCCAGACCCGCCAGCATTTTGGAGCCGTCGAAGTGCATGGTCCAGTTGGAATATGTGCCGTACTCTTTAGCGAGTTCTGCTTCAGTCCATTCAGCGACAAAGTCAGCCAAGGCTTGCGACTTGATGGCTCGCTGTGGCTTATATGTTATGTCGAATGGGAGGAGCTCAATGGCCCATTTGGCAATCCGGCCCATTGTGTTGCGGTTGTTTATGATATCGTTAAGAGGTACTTCGGAGGCTACTGTTATCGAACACTCTTGAAAGTAGTGTCGTAGCTTCCGGGATGCCATGAACACTGCGTATGCTATCTTTTGGTAATGCGGGTATCAGGACTTGCATGGAGTGAGGACAGTGGACACGTAGTACACTGGTTTCTGGATAGTGAATTTGTGTCCGTCCGTTTCTCGTTCGACAACGAGGACTGCGCTTACAACTTGGTGAGTTGCCGCGATGTATAACAACATTGGTTCGCTGATGTTAGGCGCGGCCAAGACAGGGTTTGTTTCCAGTATGGCTTTTATTTCTTCGAGTCCGGCCGTGGCGGCATCCGTCCACTCGAAGTGTTCGGTGCACCGGAGGAGGCGGTAAAGGGGCAATGCCTTTTCCCCCAAGCGGGAGATGAAGCGGCTTAGAGCTGCCACACATCCAGTCAATTTTTGTATTTGCTTGAGATCTTTTGGAATACACAATTGTGACAGAGCTCAGATCTTGGCTGGGTTTGGTTCAATTCCTCTACCGGATACGATGAAGCCCAAGAGCTTTCCGGCTGGTACGCCGAAAACGCATTTTTCCGGGTTAAGCCTAATGTCATATGTCCGGAGGTTATCGAACGTGAGCCTCAAGTCATCCATTAGAGTTTCGATGTGCTTGGTTTTGACAACCACATCATCCATGTACGCTTCAACCGTTTTGCCGATCTGGTTGGACAGACATGTCTAAATCATGCGCTGATATGTTGCGCCGGCGTTTTTGAGCCTGAAGGGCATTGTGTTGAAGCAGAATGGGCCGTATGGGGTGATGAATGCCGTTGCGGCTTGGTCTGACTCTACCATCTTGATTTGGTGGTAGCCAGAGTATGCATCGAGGAAACACAATGAATCGTGTCCTGCAGTGGCATCGATGATTTGATCAATGCAGGGAGGGGGAAGGGATCCTTTGGACAGGCCTTATTTAGGTCTTTGAAATCGACGCATAGGCGCTAGGATTTGTCCTTCTTTGGTACCATTACCAGGTTTGCTAGCCAGTCCGGATGTTTTATATCTCTGATGAATCCGGCTTCCAGTAGTTTGGCAAGCTCTTCTCCCATGGCTTGTCTCTTAGGTTCGGAGAAACGCCGAAGAGCCTGCTTAATAGGCTTGAATCCTTTTAGGATGTTCAGACTGTGCTCGGCCAGCCTGCGTGGGATTCCTGGCATATCTGAAGGGTGCCAGGCAAAAATGTCCCAATTTTCGCGTAGGAATTCTCTTAGTGCGGCGTCTACATCAGGGCTTAATTGTGCCCCGATGGAGGCCGTTTTTGTAGTGTCTGTTGGATGGACTTGGAACTTGACTATTTCGTTTGCCGGCTTGAAGGAGGTGGACTAGGATCTTTTGCCGAGTATCACGTTGTCCCTGTCCACCGTGGAGCGCAACACAGTTAGTTCCTCGGCCGCTAGGGCTTCGGATAATGCCTCGAGGGCCAGTGCGGCTGTCTTGTTTTCGACGCGGAGCGCGTTGTCCGGATCACTAGCAAGAGTGATGATTCCGTTGGGTTCGGGCATTTTGAGCTTCATGTACCCGTAATGGGGTATAGCTTGAAAAATTGTGAATGCTTCTCGCCCTAACAGAGCGTGGTATCCGCTGCTGAACGGGGCCACTTGAAATGTGACCTCCTCGGATCTGTAATTATCTGGCATGCCAAACACCACATCCAGTGTGATTTTTCCTGAACAGCATGCTTCCCGGCTGGGGATTATTCCTCTAAAGGTTGTGTTGCTTCACTCAATGCGGCTCCAGTCTATTTCTATTTTTTGCAGGGTTTCCTCATAGATGAGGTTCAATCCGCTGCCACCGTCCATGAGTACCTTTGTAAGTTGGAAGCCGTCCACTATCGGACTGAGGACCAGTGTGGCTAGTGCTCGGGCTGTCCAGAATTCAGGCTCGTCACTGGCATTAAAGGTAATAACCGTGTCACTCCATGGGTTTATTGTCGCTACTTGGTAGACTTCGGTAAGGCTGCAGAGCGTTTGTTTCCTCGCATTGTTTGATGCGAAAGTCTCGAAGACTGTTGACACCGTACTGGCGTTTCTGGTGTGGTGCTCTGCAGATTCTGGAGTTAGAAGCTCCTCGCCACTTCTGGCCACCCGCCGGAGTATCCAACATGCTCTAAGGCTATGAGTTGGTGTGACGTCCTGTGTACTATGAATTTTACAGGATCCATTAAGCCATCCCTCCAGTACGGTTCATACCCTATAGAGAGTTTTTGTTTTTTGCTGTTTGGCCAAGGTGCCTGGCGATGATGCGCCCTTTTGTTTCGGACTGGGATTGTATTCAGGGTCGGATTGTCCCAGAATTTTGTTTCGGTTTTTCGAACGCTTTCTGTCGCACAGTACTTTCGTACTATGGATGTCAAGTCGGCAAAGCGTGTAATTTCGCGGCGACTTATGGCGTTGAGGATTCCGATGTCTGTTCAGTTGTTACAGAAGAATGAAATTGCATCCCTCTCGCGACAGTCCTTTATCCTGTTCATAACCAGGAGGAATCTCGCCCAGTAATGGTGTACTGTTTCCCTGGGCTCTTGCCGAACTTGGGATAGATCCCTTATATTTGGGTGGGCGGGTGGATTTAAATTCGGAACCTCGCCCGATCTAAGACTCAGGGGCCAAGAAATTTCCGAACTCAGAAGCTTGTTTTCTTGGACGTTATCCAATGAATCAGGCCCGCTGCCTGACTTTAGGTTCATGGCTTGGGAGACGTCCTCCCCTCCGCGGATGTCCGGCTTGGAGGGATCAGGAATCGGGACACATCTGGTCCTTAGGATGGGTGAAGATTCGCCTCATTGTTCCTCCACCACTTCAACATGGTGGGTGACCTGGGGAGAGTCAATCTCTCTCAGATCGGGTTTAAGCCTAATCTGGCCGTAATCTGTAGCGACTCCCAGGGCAGCGATGCGATCCAAGAGCTCGTTTCAGGAAAAGACCTCCATCGGATCTAACTGCTCGGCGAGTTCCGAGCTGATGTGCAGATTGCTTTCGATGACCCGAGAGGTCATCGTCGGCGCGGCGGCCGAATAGGCGGTCATTAAAAAACTGCCTAGCCGGAGAGTTTGGCCGACAGCCAAAGCTCCGTTAGCAACAGCGCCGTCTTTAAAGACGGGGTTCGGCATCCTTCCTGACGGTGACGATACAAAGGAACTCTCAATGAAAGCACCAATGTCGGTGTCAAAACCGGCGGATCTCGGGTAGGGGGTCCCGAACTGTGCGTCTAGGCGGATGGTAACAGGAGACAAGGGACACGATGTTTTTACCCAGGTTCGGGCCCTCTTGATGGAGGTAAAACCCTACTCCTGCTTGATTAATATTGATGATATGGGTAGTACAAGAGTTGATCTACCACGAGATCAGAGAGGCTAAACCCTAGAAGCTAGCCTATGGTATGATTGTTGTTCGTCCTACGGACTAAAACTCTCCGGTTTATATAGACACCGAAGAAGGCTAGGGTTACACAGAGTCGGTTACAATGGGAGGAGATCTTCATGTCGTGTCGAATCGCCAAGCTTGCCTTCCACGCCAAGGAAAGTCCTATCCGGACACGAGGCGAAGTCTTCAATCTCGTATCTTCATAGTCCGTGAGTCCGACCAAAGGTCATAGTCCGGCCATCCGGACACCCCCTAATCCAGGACTCCCTCAGCTGGAATGAATGATTCTGAGATGAAGTGCTCCGGAGAATCAAACTGAAAAGACTCCTGAATAGATCCGGATGGGTGAAAAGAATTCTCACAATCAAAAATAATTATGAGAGGATGGCATCAAGCTAGAATCACGAATCTTTGAGAGAACGGATAAGATTTGGAGGAAAACTCTTCTTTGGTCTTCAAATGTTGAGAATGACGATGGGAAACACCACCATGAATTGTTGAGATACTCCGGGATGAAAAGAATTTGAAAGATCTTGGAGAAGGACAATGACTTATGATAATTCATTCTTACGTCAAACTTGGAAAAGAATTTGAGAGTAACTCCGGGAAGGTTAGAAGAGTCAGGTAAGATCCTGGAAAAAGACCTGTGGGTTAGGGCCCACTCAAAAGATACACCTTTGAAAAATTACTTGAAAGGGAAATTGCACCGGTTGAATTAAATGACTTGAATGAGATAACAACCTCGAAATAACTTGAACAGATTTTGAATGGAAACTAATCTTTTGAGATATCTTCGCACTCCGGGACAAATGAATTGTGAGAGGTGAAAGATTAAGAGGTGCACTGGCATGAGAAAGCATTAGAAACAAG
Organism: Triticum aestivum; assembly: GCF_018294505.1. Taxonomy (NCBI): domain Eukaryota; kingdom Viridiplantae; phylum Streptophyta; class Magnoliopsida; order Poales; family Poaceae; genus Triticum; species Triticum aestivum. The sequence continues at coordinate 114,659,312 of NC_057801.1, read as the reverse complement.
GAAAGGATATGATCGACAAAGCTTGAATCGAATCCATCGGAGAAGAAAATGTGACAAAGAATTGATAAACTTGTAGCTCCGTTAGTATCTTCTTGTGATCACCGGATAAGAGCATTGACGGAAAAGAATGGAGAGGCTTCACATCAATAAAAGGATACTTGATTAAGAAATCTGAGTCCTTGAAGAAAAGGGTGGGAGGGCGGGAAAACAAAGGCGACTTGGGGCAGATGGAATGGCTACCGTTGAGAAAACTTAGAATTGAACTTGCGAATGTTGAAATGATTGGATCCACTTGAAGAGAAGCACGCCGGTTGGAAAGAATTAACATGGCAACCTCGATGGTCAAGAAGGATTAGAATTCACATAGAAACATGAGAACACTGTTTAGGAAAGGTATGGAATCAACACTTGACATTGAAGCAACTCGAATACCACAACTCAAAACAAAACTAAGGATTTGGCTTGCAGAATAAGCCGGAACAAATACATATGATAGAGATTTACCCAATCCCATATCATGCATCTTTCAGAAAGATATTCTAGGAGCTACTTGAATTCCCACCTATAAAACTCCTAAAACTTTCTGGTTATGCAATCTGGTGTTGGGGATACAGGGGAAGCAATATATATCTCACCCAAAACTAACAATCCCTACATCCAGCTGTATCCATCCGTCAACACATAACCAAGAAAACTCCAGAAATCGTGTACCTCATCCTTCGAAAAGCATCCGTTATACAAGCTATGGCAATACTCCCGAACTCCCCAGTACTGGGTTGCGTCGAGGTTATCTCACCAACGACTGCATAAAAGAGATTTTCAATGTCGGCAAAACTCAGGTATTCCAGAACTGCAACGATAAAATTATGACGACCACACCTCGGAGCTCAACTCCCCGGGACACTGCCACAACCCCTAAATGTCAGGAGGCACCAAGAACAATGTTCTCGTCACAAGACTATCCGAACGATCCCAAGATACCCGTGTGATCCTAAAAAAAATTGTGAAAAATTGAGGAGAGGAAAGACAAAACATCTACGTCGAGAGTCCTCACCAGAGCGTCGAACGGGGCTGAGGATAAAAAAGAATCCTACTCTCCAATATATATAATCCTAAGACTCAAAAATAGTTTTTCTTCTAGACTCAACAACGGCCAACAATCAAGGGGGCTCCTATGGTCGGTCGAGGCTCTGATACCAACTTGTCATGCCCAATATGCGATACTATCCTAAAGAGACTCGAAGGTCCCACCAAGGATAGAACCGCATATTGATACGCTTTGGCAAGGTGGATATCATTACATCAACATTACATAATAGATGGGGATACATACAAGAGGCATACAATGCCACATGAATACAATAATACATCATACACAATAGCATCATCCGACTACGGAAGAAACACAAGCAGAAATTATAACGACATCCAGCCTACTAGCCCAGGCTGCCGATCTGGAACCTATCCCCTAATTGAAGAAGAAGCAGAATAAGAACTCCAAAACAAGCAAGCATCGCTCTCGCGTCATAATCATCGCATAACCTATACCTGCAACTATCGTTGTAGTAATGTGTGAGCCACGAGGACTCAGCAATCCCATTACCATGGGTATCAAGACTAGCAAAGCTTAAAGGGTAAAGGAATGGATAAGTGGTGAGGTTGCAGCAGTGACTTAGCATATATGGTGGCTAGTTTACGCAAATAAGAGCGAGAAGAGAAGCAAACAGAACGGTCGATAAGCTAGAAGTGATCAAGAAGTGATCCTGAAACTACTTACGTCAAACATAACCCAAAACCGTGTTCACTTCCCGGACTCTGCCGAAAAGAGACCATCAGGGCTACACACGCAGTTGATGCGTTTTAATTCGGATCTGGTGTCAAGTTCTCTACAACCAAACATTAATAAATTCCCATCTGCCACATAACCGCGGGCATGGCTTTCGAAAGTTTAAACCCTACAGGGGTGTCCCAACTTAGCCCATCACAAGCTCTCACGGTCAACGAAGGATATTCCTTCTCCCAGGAAGACCCGATCAGACTCAGAATCCCGGTTACAAGACATTTCGACAATGGTACAACAAGACCAGCAAAGCCGCCCGATGTGCCGACAAATCCCGATAGGAGTTGCACATATCTTGTTCTCAGGGCACACCGGATGAGCAAGACGTTGGGTTGGCATAGACCCTGGTTGCCCATGGGGCGTCGGACATCGCTCAGTTTGGACCAGCACTTGGAGGAGAACTGGCCCGGGGGGTAAATAAAGATGACCCTCAGGCTCTGGAAACCCAAGGGAAAAAGGCTTAGGTAGGCAAATGGTAAAACCAAGGTTGCACTTTGCTGAAGGATTGTTATTCAAAGCGAACTGTCAAGGGGGTCCCATAAATCACCCAACCGCGTAAGGAACGCAAAATCAAGGAACATAACACCGGTATGATGGAAACTATGGCGGTAAGAGTGGAACAAAACACCAGGCATAAGGCCGAGCCTTCCACCCTTTACCAAGTATATAGGTGCATTAATTAAATAAGAGATATTGTGATATCCCAACATAATCCTGTCCATCATGGAGAAATCTTCAACTTCACCTGCAACTAACAATGCTATAAGAGGGGCTGAGCAAAAGCGGTAACATAGCCAAGCAACGGTTTGCTAGGAAGGGTGAAAAGGTTAGAGGCTGACATGGCAATTTGGGAGGCTTGAAGAGCAAATGATAGGTAGCGCAGCATAGCGATAGAACAAAGCAACTAGCACAACAATGATAATAGTGAGATCCGGGGTAGCGGTCATCTTGCCTGAAATCCCTCTAGGAAGAAGAACGAGTCCGTGAAGAAGAGGAACGGGAGTAGTCGAACGAATCCTCACAACTCCGGAACGAAACCGAATGCTAACAAGAGAAGCAGACCGGAAAGAGGCAAACAACATGGTAAACAATCATCACATAAACATGGCACGATGCATAACCAAGTATGATGTATGTTCGGTTTAATGAGGCATGGCATGGAAAAGTGCAACAAACAATACTACAAGGTAAGTGGAGCTCAATATGCAACGAGTTGCATATTGACAAAACACCACATTGACATATTTAGTTTAATCTCGTTTAAGCTACCAAACAATATTAAATGTTGTTAAACATGGCAAGAGGTGAAGCATAATTAAACTAACTAATTAGGCAAGTTTAAATGAGGCCGGAAACTCAAACAACAATTCCGGAAAATCCTCATGTGCATATTTCGAATTTGGTATTGTTATGCCTTAAACCATATTTTATTGTTGTTAAACAGGAAAATAAAGTGCACCATGTTAAACTAGGCATTTTTCCACCCCATTTACATATAAAGTTTATTTAAAACCGAGCTACGGTTATTTAGTTATGAAATAAATCATTTTAACATGGCATTTAAGAAAATTAATGCAAACAACACATTTAAACAATTTTAACTTGGGTGAAAGTGGAATATTATGAAACTAGATGAAAATCTAAGCATTTTACATATATAAATTATTTACATATGAAGCATGGTTAATTAGTTATTAGATGCATGAACAACAAGGATTTTTCTGCAAATCTGTAATTCCCTGGATAATGCTAAATCGCAGAACTGGGAAAAACATGATAAGGGCCACATCTGACTATCCCAAAAGAGGAATGGCCAGGGGGGCTGCTCACATCGGGCCAACATGCCGGCTGGGGGATGTAGAGGCACTGGGCCTTGGCGCGGGATGCGGCCCAGGAGCGTGCGGTCGAGGGGCGTGGTCAACGCAGGTAGGGGATTGGGAGGGACTTGGCACTGGCCTCATCCTCGAAGCAGAGGAAGCAGGTCGATGGCAGCAGACTTGGCGCGTTCTCCGGCGAGGGTGACGCTGCTTGAGGCGGGGAAGACCTAGAACGGGATGAAGCCGGCAGATCCGAGGCGGAGGTGCGGCTGGCCTGGCGGATTAGCACGGTGGAGCTTGGGCGCGGCGGCGTGAACGGAGAGGCAGCAACGACGAGGCACGACGGCGCAGGCGCGGGAAGGCGAGGTTCTCATCGAGGTCTGACGGCACGGGACATTGGTCATGGTATGGTGCTCCTGCAGGGGAACACCGGGAAGAGAAGGAGATTAAAGCAGAGAGGGAAGAAGAATGGGAGGAAGGGGAGGGGCGACGAGCAGTTCCTCCTGGGGCTCCGGCGAGGCTGTGCTCGTGGTCGTTGGCGCTGCACGAAGATGGGAGAGCTCGGTCTTGCTCGAGAGCTCGGGTTCCTACCGACCTGGATCTCAAACGAAGCTACGGGCTGCGGCGTGGAGCGAGGGCGTCGGGGAGGCAGGAGGCCTCGGGTGGAGTGGATCGAGGGATGGACAGGAGGGGTCAGGTGGAGGCACGAGCATCCGTGGAAAACAAGGAAGGTGGTCGGGGAGGATTTGGATCGAGGAGAAGTGGTTGGCTGGTGGATTTTTGGATCGGGAGCGATCCCAAGGAAGAGGGTGGCGGCGGCCAACTGGGCAGGGGGAGGATTTGACGGATGGGATGACATCTAGGGTTAGGTGTCTATATATATACGAAATTGGTGATGATTTGGATCCTTTGATTACGATCGGACGGTCCGGATAAATAGGTTAGGGTGTCCAAATAAGAAAACGGAGATATCTTATAGATGTTTGGGGATGATCCGGACCCATCAGGAACGACAGAGCGGGTCGGGTCCAGGAGAAGTTTTCGGACTAGATTGCGGTGGTGGTCGGTGGCTGTGCAGAGAGGCTCAAACGGTCGAACAACAAATGAACGGTTGGTCTCGAAAGGGGTAACGAAGGCAAGGGGGGAACGCGGCAACTACGAATGGATGTAAGCTTTATGAAAACATGCAGATGCAATGCGCATGATGCCATGAGATGAGATGGATGACAAGAACAAAATGCAAAACAAAAGACAAAACCCAACCACGGAGGAAATAACATATCACATAGCCAGAAATGGTAAGAGTTGGAGATACAAAGAAGCAAAGTTACATCCAGGGTGTTACACGCAAAGAGGTGTTGTGTGATGTTTGAATAGCCATTTTCACAATTTTGATGTGGCACGTGCCTCAGAAACTGAAAAGTCCCAACACCGAGTGAGGTGTACTTGTTCACGGACGCGCACATATAGTGTATATATATGCTAGTCCCCTCCCACCTCTTCGACGCGTACTATATACCACCATAACACAAAGAAAAAAGATTCTACCTTGCTAGTCAAATTACCCTCACTACCGGCTGTTCATCAAAGAGATGAACGACGACCTCGCGGGCCCACAGAAAGCATCATATGCGAGCATCGAGTGTCGTGTAGGACAACCATCGACTGCATGTGGCCAAAACATGTATGTATGAAAGGGTTGTGTAATGTTTCAAATTACAAATTCACGACTCTGATGTGGCACCGGCCTGACTAACAAAACGGACAACCCACACGGTGGCTCACAACTTGTAGTGTACTACGAGCCACTCGCCACCCCCAGACGCACACACCCACACACACATCGCGAATCCACCGCAACTACGATGCATGTTAAATTAATTATCCTGCGGTGAACACATATATGTTACCAAAGGAGGGGCGTTTTAACTTTGAAAAAAAATCAGAGATCATTAAGACGTTTTAGTACATTAATTGATTGATTTTCTACGGGTATAATGTGCAAAAATCAAATTCGAGCTACATGCACATGTGACAGTGCACCTAAATGGATTGCAAAAACACATGTTTCTCACTGGGTGCATGTTTACTCCCCGTGCAACAAATTTCAAACAATGAGAATCTTGATGTTTAAATTCTAGTACATCCAAAACTTATTTTAAGTTCATGAAACTTATCGTGTTGTCATATGGACAACAATACAAAGTTGCATTGTACTTTTTTTGGTCAAATTTGAGACCAGTTTTGATGTAATCTTTATCTAATTACAAACGGGAGATATTAATAATTGGGAACCAATATCCCAAACAAAGTATTTATTCGAATTGCGAGTGTTAGACCAACGTGGATACGTGCCATGCTTGGGTTAAGCAAAAAATAAAGCGGCATCATTAATCATCCAAATAGAAAAAACAATATATGCATGTGCCGTGACGCGACCCGTGTACCATGCGAACATGCGTGAGTTAACGGGACGCATGCGAGCAGTCCGCTGCGTAGGTAGATTGGGAGGCGTGCGTGCAGGTGTGTGAATTGACGGAGGCGTGCTCGCTGTGCAGTGTCATCGGGAGGCGTGCGAGTAGCTATGTGAAATGACGGTAGGCATGCCAACAGTCCGGTGCGCAGGCTCACCGGGAGGCGAGCCAGCGGTTTGACTGTCGCCTGCCTCTCTCCCACTACTCCATATTAATGGTGCGCCCGAGCGGCCGCACCCCCATCCTCGCCACACACACAATCCCCTCTTTCCGCTTGCATCCTCGACGCCGCTCTTAGTCATCAAAGCCGTTAGTGTATGAGGATGCCGCCGAAGCACCCCATCGGAGGGAGTGGTGACGCCGGGGCTGCTAAAGCACCATAGCACGACGTGGAGATGGAGACAGAGGTTGCCGTCACCGCCTGCGAGTTATCGCTGCAACCTGATGTCGTCGATGGCATCGAGCTTCCACAGCCGGAGGCGGAGTTCCACACCGACTCTGGTGACGACTCGGGCGATGACTCTGACGACCATTCTGGCGATGACTCTGACGACGACGGACAACTGGTTAGTCATCTATACCCATTTATGTGTCAAATAGAACCCAGGGTTTCTCTGATTACTCCTACCTCACCCTTTTTGAATAGAAATCCAATGGTTATGTTCTCCCAATCCATGAAATCTGAGTAAGTTTCGTTAGGTCCGTGTAATGTATTGATTGTTTGAATGGTACAAGTGATAAGTGATTAGTTGTTTCATCCGTGGAAATGATTTCTGCTAGTAATCCGACTAGGGTTAGTTTTCGTCCTAATATTTCCTAGCCAGGACTTGACAATTGATTTTGAATGACCTACATATGTTTGTGCCATTATTTTCTTCAAGATTAGTCTGTACATAGACGAATGTTCTTAAAAATTGAACCATAATCTCTGGATATGTATAAATAAATATCCATAAATTCCTAATCCTACTTCATGACACGAATCGTTGATTTGATGCCAATTTTTGGCAACTGTGAAATGTTCTCTAGAGATTAGTTTGTAACCATTAATTTGACGCCACATTTTTTTACCATTTGTATAGGTGCTGTCTGACGATGTGGACAGTGAGGATGAAGATGTCTAGAGGTGGTACACCAGGCAAATCTTGAGGTAGCTTTATGAGGGAATGCATATCAGGCATATTAGGACCTGGAACGGCGGTTATCGATGCCCATTTTGCAACCACAAGCTTCATGACGCATATCAAAGTGTTATGGCACATGCAAGAGGACGGACCGTTGGATCCTTCTACCAGAAGTATGCTCGCAGGGTGGAGCACGACGCGTACGCCGAGTACCTGGAGAAGCTTCGGGACCATGCTGGCTTGTGAGATGAGATGTGGGATCGAACTATGTAACCTTGAGCATGCTTAATGATGGTTGAACTATGCTTGTGTATGTGTACGCTTATTATCTATGTTTGAGTATGGTTAATCTATGTTTACTTATGTCTAACTATGGGATATGGATGCAATCAGTTCAGTTGATGGAATCTACCTCTGTCCTCGTTTGTTGGTCCCCTTTGTAATGTGTGTTAAATGTTGACCAAATATTTAACTGACAAAATGTTACTGCAGGTTAGCAAAAACTATATCCTTGGATGCGTATTTGAACATAGTGTTCAATGATATGATTTTTGGTGACATGCATAAACTTTTCTTAGTCAAATATTTGGGAAAAATTTGGTACAAATTACAGAGGGGACCAATAAACCAGGACGAAGCTAGTACGTCAATCACACACGGTTCCCAAAATTGGAAACATGTGCAATGACTTTGATTTTTCCTATTGCTTCAACCACACACGGTTCCCAAAATTGGAATCGTGTGCAATGGCTTTCGTTTTGCTTCTTGCGTCAATCACACACGGTTGGCTCTAGCAAACCGTTGCCTCCGAAATTCTTTGTGGGACAGAAAACTCTCACTACCTAATTCAAAAAAGAAAAAGGAAAACCCTCGCCATCCCCACTTCACAAAAACCCTCACCCCCGCCCGCCACCCCATGCCTCCAGTCCCCATTCACACCTGCACAATCTCCTCTGCGTCTATGCATGTCACCGCCTATCCTGGCGATAACCACTTAGCTCGACGCCTGCCGCTGCCGCCAGGCTGCCGGCAAACCCCACCACATTTCGCCACTTCCGCTTGCTACCGCCTATCGCCATCGAGTTTATCAACACTACTCGCGGTCAACCCAGCTCCGCTAGGTTTGGGAATCTGTCGTAGTGAGGGTTTTTTCTCATGGACGACAAGGTAACTAATTTAAGGATATATTATCTCATCTCTCATCCCAGTCATCTGCCTCCTTTAATCACCCGACGACAATCACCGTGAATTCATTTTTATTCGTGCTGATACGAGGGTTTTCTTTCATTCATAGAGTGTATAGTGCGCCGACACATCAGGACCTTGCGACCTCTGCCACAGATTCCATCTCACCGTACTAGATGACTTGAGCATGTGCGCGGTATCTTCAATCTCACTCTAAATCGGTTGGCATGGCCTACTTTCCTGAAGATATTCTAAATATTGCTACATTTGGATAAAAGGTGCCACATGCACCATATACGTCAAAGGGGATTTCCCCCCTCTTCTTTCTATATTAGGAAAATTAATGATGTATTTTTCTTTCGATTACTCTCATATTTCCATGACATCATGTTTACCCTATTTGTTTAATTATAGTTTTTTGTCCTTCAATTTCAACTGTCATACAGTTCTTTCAATTTGGGCCCATATTTGCATGTTACCATAGTTTCTTTAACAATCCTACAATTTTCTGCAGCACATCCCTTGCTATACAACAGATTATGTAGTGCACAATTTTTCCCTTTACATAGATCAAGGCTGCACGTATGTCATACTGCACACAAACCATGTATTTACAATCGTTGCTACTGTATTACTTGATGAACATGGTGATTCCTGTTTTGGCGCTGGCTTTTGGAAATAAATTTCTAAGTTTTATGTACTGAAAGCTGGTACTAAAATTGGACTGCACATAAAAGGGTCTGGTCATGAGATATATGCTAAGTTCCCCGACAAAATCATCCGTCCTGAGTTTGTTCGAAGTAAGTTTTCTTTTCAACTATCTGCATGTTGACTTACCAAGCAATGTTAAATGAATTGTGCAGTATTTAAGCAACCAATTGCTATTCCCTTTTCTTACTATATTCCTACATAATAACTTCTAGTTACCAATACACTTTTCTATTGCCCTGTTTTAACTAAATATTCCCTGTACTCTCATTTCTGTCAGAAAGCGCCGCTGACAAGGAGACTCCGGAGGTGGAGAATGGGCATGCCAACAAGCGGAGGCGGGGGAAGCTAGAACCGCAAGCGACTCTAGCAGGTATGGACTTCATCAGTAGCCTCCCCGTTGATATGTTGACAGTCATCATCTCCCTCCTCCCAATCAAATGTGGGGCGCGAACAACCGTCCTTTCCCGGCGGTGGCGCCTCCTATGGAACTTCACCCCTCTCGACCTCATAGACACCCACAAGTTGTGCCATGGCTATCGCAAAATCTTGGATGCATTCTCCAAGATCCTCGGTAGTCACCCTGGCCCAACCAGAGGCCTTAGAATGGGCAAGTTCCATTCCAATGGCAGGGACCGAGCCAAGCTTGATGACTGGTTCCGATCCCCCGCCCTAGATCAGCTCGAGGAGCTCACTTTTGATGATGGGCATATGCACTTGCTGCCAACGTCCGCGCTCCACCTCGTGCCCACGCTGCGCGTCGCCAAGTTCAGGAACTGCCATCCCCCCTAATGACGCACCCGCTCTTATTCTACCACGACTAAAGCACCTTGAGCTCGTCGCCGTCTGCCTCTCAAACGGTGACATGGAGCGCCTGCTCCATGGCTGTACTACACTCGAGTACCTTCGTGTTCACGCGATCAATGGGTTGAGTACATTCCACATCACCTCTATGACTCTCCGGACTATTTATGTGTGTTGCTGGTTCGGCAGGAACACATCACAAGATGTGTACCACGGTATGGTCACTGAGGACACACCTACACTTGAGAGATTACTTTTACTTGATCAAGTAGGTCCAACAAGAATCAATGTCATTTCTGCGCTGAAATTGACAGTGCTGGGCTACTCGTCTGACCAATACTCCGAACTTGTTATTGGATCCACACCCGTTCAGGTACAACAGCCGCCTTCTACCTCTCCTTCTACAAATTAACATTATTTCTATTTTTGAAGATGTTTGTTCGTCTATCATTCAGAAAATGATTCCGACAAGCCTGATCGTGAAACTGCACACAGTGAAGGTCTTGGCACTAGAATCTATTGGCCCCAACCTAGAGCAAGTTGTCACTTTCCTGAGATGCTTTCCGTGCCTGGAGAAGCTATCCATCGAGCTGATGTTCCTTTCCTGTTGAATGTTAACCACAAGGGAGTTCAATTTGTGACACCTTTTTCCAAGTTTACAATGACAATGTACTACGATTTCTGAATGATTCTTTTGGAGAATTTTAGTACATACATGTTTCCTTTTCCAAGTTTACAATGACAATGCTAGATCCATATGGTTACAATATATATGCATTTCTCCTTTGGATTCATCTGTACTAGTTTTCTTAGGGAACTTTTATCCACTTCAACATCTTGTGAAGATGGAAGATGGCATGTTAGTGCCCATGTTAATCATGTCAGATCTAAGATGGCATGTTAGTGCATTTTACAAATCCTGCAAACCAAATAGGCCTGTAGTAGTGTTCAAAACTTCATCTAGGCACTAACACGTTTCTTCTCTTGCAGATGAGATTAGGCCCAGTGGTGGATAATGTGATATAATAAAACAATTACGTCGAATGCCTAGATTTCCATCTCTCAGAAATTACTTTGAACTCCTACCAAGGGACCTTACCGAAGATTATATTCGCCAGGTTCTTTGTTGTTAGAGCAAGGGTGCTGAAGGTAATGAGGTTTGGCCTACATTTATTTCGGAAAAAATGAATGGTTTGTTTATCAGCGCCAGCGCCTGCGGCAGAATGGAATAGGCTCCAAAAATGCTGAATTTCATTTTGGAACTTCAGATGACAGAGTAATCGGAACTCATCGTGTCAACCCCATACATGACTTCTCAGTGGTTGACCCCTTTGCAAAAGTTGTGAGGTTTAGAAACCAGACTTAGAAGTGGTAATATTAGTTTGAACCTCGCTGATATCCATGTTCAGCGGATCAGCACGAGCGTTTGCAGCTGATGAGCTGAATTTCATTTCTAATATCAGTTTGAAACTTGTAATCTTCGAATTTGAGCCATATAACTCTCGAATTTGAACCTTGTAATATTTCAAGCCTTTGTGGTAAAATCATTGAAATGGCATGGTATGAGACTCGTATATTGGTAGCATTATTTTGAACTTAATATGCAATGGTCTTAGATTTGATTTTATTAACCATTCTCGAATCTGTTTACCTTGTCGATCTCACAGCACACTATTTGTATAGCTAACTCGACTGCGATCTTGGACATTATTGCACACAGTTGGTTTCTTCCATCGTGTGCCATGTAGAGCGCAGAATTAATTATCGCACTCGAGTGTCCATCATCACCCTTCTTTGTAACTTTGACCTCATCACCCATGGGTAAACTTATGCCCGAAGTCATTCCACACACTTCGTTTTTACAAAGCTTTTTGCCAATCAACGCCCACGATTTGTCAACACATAACCAAGAAACCTTCGGAAATCGTGTACCTCAACCTTCGAAAAGCATCCGTTATACGAGTTATGGCAATACTCCCGAGCTCGCCCCAATACTGGGTTATCGGGGTTATCTCACCAACAACTGTACAAAAGAGATTTTCGATGTCGGCAAAACTCAGGTATTCCAGAACTGCAACGATAAAATTGTGACGACAACACCTCGGAGCTCAACTCCCCGGGACACTGCCACAACCCCGGAACGATTCCAAGATATCCGCGTGATCCTAAATTTTTTTTAGTGAAATTTGAGAAGAGGACAGTCAAAACATCTACGTCAGGAGACCTCACCAGAGCGACGAAGGGACTGAGGAGTAAAAAGAATCCTACTCTCCGATATATATACTCCTAAGACTCAAAACATTTTTGTTCTAGACTCAACATCGTCAGCAAACAATCAAGCAGGGGGCTCCTAAGTCGGGGATGGCTCTGATTACCAACTTGTAACACCCACGATGCGGCTATATCTCCCACGTGTCGAAGCACGACTTAGAGGCATAACCACATAGTGGTTTTGTCGCAAGAAGGGTCATCTTCACACAATCCCATGTAATGAATATGAATGGGACAAAGAGAGTTGGCTTACAATCGCCACTTCACACAATACATAAATTAAGATCATACATCATTCAAAGTACACTCATAGACCGGCTATGGTCAAGTTCAAATGAAAAGAAGACAACCCCAAATGCTAGATCCCTGATCGCCCCGACTGGGCTCCTCTACTGATCATCTGGAAATGATACATAGTAACAACCAAGGGCCTCATAAAATTCCCACTTCAGCTCAGTTGCGCCATCTGCGCCAGTATCCTCGGCACCTGCATCTGTTTTGGTAGAATCTGTGAGTCACGAGGACTCAGCAATCTCACACCCGCGAGATCAAGACTATTTAAGCTCATAGGTAGGTAAGGGGTAATATGGTGGAGCTGCAGCAAGCACTAAGCAAATATGGTGGCTAACATACGCAAGTGAGAGCGAGAAGAGAAGCAACGCATAGGTCGAGAAGCTAGAAGCGATAAAGAAGTGATCCTGAAACTACTTACGTCAAGCATAACACAAACCGTGTTCACTTCCCGGACTCCGCCGAGAAGAGACCATCACGGCTACACACACGGTTGATGCATTTTAAAGAGGTCAAGTGTCAAGTTATCTACAACCGGACATTAACAAATTCCCATCTGCCTCATAACCGCGGGCACGACTTTCGAAAGATTATATACCCTGCAGGGGTGTCCCAACTCAGCCCATCACAAGCTCTCACGGTCAACGAAGGAATAGACCTTCTCCCGGGAAGACCCGATCAGTCTCGGAATCCCGGTTCACAAAACATTTCGACAATGGTAAAACAAGACCAGCAAAGCCGCCCGATGCGCCGACAAATCCCGATAGGAGCTGCACATATCTCGTTCTCAGGGCAACACCGGATGAGACTAGCTATGAGTAAAACCGGCCCTCAAGTTTCCCCGAGGTGGCCCCGCAGGCAGCTCATT